>NW_023270387.1:25399541-25413912 GCF_011800145.1 Mirounga leonina | reverse complement strand
GATAGATAGATAGATAGATAGATAGATAGATAGATAGATAGATAGATAGATAGAGATTTATTTTATGGAATTGGCTCACATGTCTGTGGAGAGTGGCAAGTCCAAAATCTGCAAGTTAGTCATCAGTCTGGAGACCCAGGGAAGAGTGATGTTGCAGTCTTGAGTCTGAAAGCTACTGAGAGGCAGAATTCCTTCTTACTTGGGGGACCTCAGTCTGTTTTCTCTTAGGCCTTCAACCGATTGCATGAGGCCCACCCACATTATGGGTGAAGTTAGTTGGCTTTATTCAAAATTTACTGATTAAAGTGTTAATCTCATCTAAAAAAGTACCTTCATAGCAATATCAAGACTGGTTGGTGTTTGACCAAACAAGTTGACACATAAAATTCATCCTCACACCTAGTCAGATACCAGTCAAGTCAAGATACAGTCTCATACCTTGTAGTGACTTGGATTCTGGTAGAAAATCCTAGGAAGGATATCATCCAAGAACTAGAGGATCTTCTTAAAGGATTTGCTAACAACCACGTGCACACCACCTACTCTGGCTGGGAAACTGGAGGGTTCTGACAGGGTTTCTTCAAGACTGGGAGAATACCAACACCAGGACTCAAGTCTTGGCCAGACCCATTCTCAGTTTACTTTACGGTGTTTTGAAGCCACAGCAACACTGGAACGAGAGCACTTATATCTCATCTCCTCCCTAAACTGTGGGAGGAATTGGAAAGCAGCAACCCTGGCCTCTCTAAAAGTTCTGGGTGTGCTAGAGTTCCCTGGCTCTGGCTACAGCTGTGACAAGAAGAGAGGAAAGCAATGTTTGTCAAACAAGTCTACAGAGCTTAGAACATGGCTGGAACATCTTCCTTTTAGTTAGGATATAAAAGTATGGCTTGCAGTCACAAATAGACAATTATAGCACCCTTGATTGTAGACAATTCATGATTTTAAAATATTATATCTGTAATACTCTATCAACCATAGAATCTCAGCATTGGGAGGACCTTAAAGTTCATCTTGTCATTGTATCCAGCTGTAACATTTATAACAAATAAACTGCAATAAGCCAGAGGCAGCATCAACACCTGATTGGCTCTGATTCTCTCATTGCATATTAAGAGTGGCCCAAGTTAAAGGAATTTGAATTCTTCCAAAAATTCAAACTGCTTCTGCCTTTCATGGCATTTATTTTTTTTCTTCAGTCTTCTCTTGTGGTCTTCCTTACCTGTCAGTGATTTTCCTGGGTTCCCATTTATAGCACAGACCCAGAACTTGTGGAGGAAAAGAAGAGCAGAGAACATGAATGCCAAGAATAAGAAAGGCAGAGCCTAAAGTCAAGACAGAGCCAAGAAACAATAGGGAAGAAGAGGGTGAAAATAAAGTCTGGTAGAGCGAATTAAAGTGGCACAGATTTTGTGAGGAGAAGATAGCCAGGACCTATAACAAAGAGAGAGAAGACTGGAAAAGAAGGAAGAGAGCAGACGAGGCTCAAGAATAAAGGGGATGGGGCAAAATCAGTTACGAGGCAGAGTAAGGGACCTGATATAGCAAAGCTTAGGCTGGAAATGGATTACGCACAAGAACTAAGCTCTATTTGGTGGTGGCAGTGGACTCACTGAATGACCTGGGAAGACAAAGAGATTGGCATTTTGACCATGGACAAAAGTAAAGCTAATTCTACTCTCTCTGCTCACCGACCCCCACCCCAGACAGTATGCCCCAGTTCCTAAAAGCTGCCATGACCTTACCCCATAGCAGTAGAATTTATTGTCTTCTTCTTCCTTTCAGACAATAAGGTGAAATTTTGCCCAGTTTTGATAAACTTTCCATTTTCTCCTAACAGATATCCCCTGCCTACATCACCCAGGGGACACAATGTCTCCCCACATTAAGTGTCCTATACTTAGGGTACTCCTCAGATAAATGAAAACATATACACAGATCTTCCCAAAACATGTTCTGACATTTATTCATATCAGCAAACAAGCCACAGAAATTCTCCAAACCCTCTGAAAAACATGCTAACCTAGCATTTCCCCCAGCAGACACAAAATTTACTCATGCTGACATACACACACAGATGCATACACATACATACACACACACACACACACATGTTTTCCTGAACATTGCAAAACTAAGCAGTTGATTGACCTAAGTGGAGACATAATATTTTAGAGATGCTCCTGATAGCCCACAAGGGAGTCAATGCTGTGGCCTGTGATGGTGTTGACCAGGTTGTATACCGAATGTACAGTATGTCAAAAGGAAAAATCATTTCCAAGAACAATGATGGAAGTAGCCCAAATATGTGCTTGGAGAAAACCAAGTGAATTTGGGGTTTGGTCCAAGTAAAATATCAAAAGGATGAATCAGAAAAATATATATGTGGGGCTTTGAAAAGTTATTTTTCTTTGTACAGTTAAAATGGCAGAGTTTCAATTTGAGTTTCAAGTGCACGAAAGATGTGTCAAATGATCCAGTTTGTAGCTTGTGACCAGCCTGGAGGGGAAATGATAAAACATTGTTTTGATTATGGACCTAAGATTGTTTCAATAAACACAGCCTGGAGATCATATTAATATCAAATTTTTTTAAAGCTTCTTTCTCTTTTTACTGAGCTTTTAAAAAGAGTTTTTATTTTGTTTTTGATGGGGTCTTTGAAGGTTCCTGTCTTCAGCCTCAAAACCTACCACATCCCCACTGTTTTCTGACATCCTTTAGTCCCATCTTTGCACAATTCCCTTGAGATGAGCTGAAGTCTAAAGTTTTTATAATACTAAGCAGTAAATCTCACTGTCAGGGTCATTCCAAGGCCATGAGACATTATATGACAACCTGCAAAACTGACTTGATGTGCTTTTGACTTTGGGGGGATGTCAGTGAAAGAACATGGGATTAGGAGTAAAAAGTCCTGCTTTTTAGTCCTGGCTTCGCTGTTTCTGAGCTTTGTCTCCTTCTGTTTTTTCATTCAGCAAATGTTGAATATCTAATATGGGCCACACACTGTAGTAGGAACTGAATAGAGAAATAGAAGCAGAGTCAAGGAGTTTATAGTTGGGGTGTGGACAATGTAAACAAAATATAGTGTGGTGTGGGTAAGCACAACAATGGAAATATATCAAAGGTAGAAAGGTTGCACAAAGAAGAAAGTAAATTGCTCTGTTGGGGAAGAGGAGGGTAGGCTTTCACTAGGAGGTGACATATGAATTAAGTTCCAAAAGATGGATGTGTCTAATCAGGTAAATAAGGAATGGGTAGAGGATATTCTTGGTCAAAGAAAGAGCAAGCACAAAGATTCAGAGATGGGGCAGAATGAGTGTGTTTGGAAAGCTATATACATTCTACTATAATTGAAGCATAAAGTGTATGGGATGAACAGGAGGAAAAGACTGCAATAAGAAATGAGGGTAAAGGGTAGGCAGAAGCCAGTGCAATGATCTTAGACTTTTTAATCTAATAACAACAGTGGTTAATATTTACAAAGCACCTTGAGGTGTCCAACACTATGCAAACACTCTATAACCATCATCTCATTTAATGTTTACAACAATTCTAGTAAGAAGGTACTATTATTTCTTTCCACTTAATAGATGAGGAAACTGATCCTTGAAGAACTTATATAACCTGTACAAAATAGAGACAGCAAAAGGAGAAGTTGGGACTCAAACCCTAGTCTGTCCAACTGCAGAGTCAGTTCCCTAATGCTGCAATCCTTCACATACATAAGCTTATTGGATTTAGCAAATGGAGATTTGCCAGGTCACTTTTTTTATAAGGGCAGGAACTACATTTTAGTGGGTGGAGAAATAATCTCAAGGAAGAACTTTAAGAAGATCAAATCCAAGTCTTATGATCTCAATTCCAGTTTTCTCCAACATAGAGTAGTGAATAAAATGGACAGAAGGTTGAGCCAAACATAGGAATTCCAAGAAAGAAGGCTCAGAGTCTGGAGTGGATTGACTGTACCCCAGGGGAAGAAAGTTTGCCTGGCTGAGAAAAGAAGAGACTGCTGACTGTGGTATATAAAATGGGAGTGACACAAGATGTTACACTGTTCATAGACGAAGAATCCAATGGAGACTGCAGAGAAAGACACCATAGGAGACATCATATTTGAGTGGGGTACTGAAGAAAGAGAAGAAGTAAAGGTAGAGGGAAAAGATAATTCCAGAATGGCCAGGAGTTGAGCAAACCACAGACACAGGAAAATACAATATGTATTTAAAGAAGTGAAGCTAGATCATGTTTGCTGGAGAACAGAGTTCGAGTATGAAACTAATTTCAAGGCAACACTGGTTGGGACCAGGTTATGGAAGGCTGAGCTAAGGCATCCAGCTTTTATTAAAGACACAGAGGAGTACCACTGAAGATTTCTGTGCAGGGAGCAATGTGACCAAAGAACTGTCCCAGAACAACTCATCTGGCTGTCTGTATCTGGGGGCATAAAGAGCTCTGTCAATGCAGTCAGTGCAATAGCCCAGGTGTGGGTACCAAGGTCTGAGCTACAGTAGTGACAGACAAACAAAATGAAAGGAACATCCCAAGAAATATTGTGAAAGGAGAATCAACAGGACTCTGACTGATGAGACAGAGCCATCAATGATAATTCAAAGGTTTCAGAGACTTCAAGGATAGCTGTAGCATTAACAGAAATGCCAAAGTCAGGACAAGGATGTGTGTAGTTTTCTTTTCATTGCCTTTCATAATTGTATAAATAAAAGTATTTGGTGAAGAAAAACCTGAAAACACAGCTAAGGGAAAAGAGGGGAAAAGTCCATAATCTCACTGTTAAACATTCCCTTTTGATATACCTTCTAAAATTTTTTCCTTCCCTACACATATATATTTCTAATATTTCCATCATAAATTGGGTCATTTCATTTTATAACTTCTTTTCCCCTTAGTAACATATAGTGAACATCTTTCCACATCAGTAATTGTAGTGCAGCATTATTGTGCTGATTACACAGAATTCTATCTTATTGTTCATCACAATTTACTCTATTTGCTCCCTCATGCTAAGAATTCTGCATGATTCCAATTTTAGCTATAATTAACATCCTTAATGCTATCTCTTACAAATTTAATTATTTCTCTAGCATAAATTCCTAAAAGTATAATTTGAGGTCAAAGGAAATGTAGGATTTTTTTAAGGCTTTTGGACCATATTGCCAAATCATCTTCCAGAAAGAACAAACTGTTTACATTCCCATCAGCAGTAGAGGAGAGTGGAGAGAGAAGGGTTCTTATTGTAAAGGAACTATGAGCAGTTTCAGATATGTAGATTTTAAAATGCCTATAAGATGCATCAGAGGCAATGCAAATAAATAGTTGGGAAGGAAAGAACTAGGTTGTAAAAGAAAAATCCCTCTTCCTATACCTATTCTTTCTCTTCAGCGCCATTTCTTCATAGCTCTTCCTCTGAAAGGGAGCTGAAAGCAGTAATACCCCAGTAGCAGTAAACTCATCTAGCACCCAAATTTTGTGGTTTCCAAATACCATTTTTCATTAAAAGGATTCAGAGTTCCTCAGAAGAATAGCTATCTCTAAGACTGAATAGAAAAAGTAAAAGATAAGCCTGAAATAGCTTTTTGTGCCAGAAAATAAAGGCTGTTTTCAAAGAATGATGGTTATGTCGAAAGAACACAAAAGCCAGGTTGACAATTTAGTACCAAAAAAATAATGATAATAAATAATAATAGATTAAAATCCATCAAATGAAAGAGGAAGCCATAAGTTCATACTGACATAAATTAATGAATAAATTAAAAGTTTTATGATTAATAGGATATTTACAGAGTCTCAAAGCAACCTCCCATAAAATATTCATCAATTATAAAGAGAGAAATCTGAGAAATACAAAATGAATTGAGTGATCAAAATTAACATCATCAGTAATGGGACAAATTTAAATCATATACTTTCAACACTGCAGTAAGTCGAATACAACATCACTTCTGGAACATTTCAGCAAAGATGTGTAATTTAAGTCTAATCATGAGGAAACTTAGTAAACCAAAAGTGAGGGGCATTCTACAAAATAATTGGATTTGTTCTTAAGATCATGAAGGAAAGACTGAGGAACTACTGCAGGCTGAAGATCAAGAAACGTGACTGATTCTAGATTAGATACTGTTGCTATAAAAGAATTTATTGGGACAATAAGTAAACTGAAATGGGATCTGAGATTAAGATGTTAATAATGTTGATATCCTGGTTCTAATGATCGTATTTTGGTTATGAATAAGAGTATCCTTTTTTGTTTGTAGAAAATACACATTAAAATATTCAAAGCTGATTATGCATCATGTCATCAACTTACTCTCATATAGTCAAGGGAAAAACGTTCTTTTTAATGTTCTTGCAACTTTTCTGCATATTCAAGAAAGAGAGATGGAGGGAAAGAGTAAAAGAAAAAGGACAGAGAGACAAGGAGGCAGACCAGGGCTAGGATCACCCATATGAAGTTGATAGCACTGAAGATCCTGGTATAAGCCATGCTGTTGAGTCCAGAAACTGCCTGGGCTGCCTAGTCTCTTTGCTAATCATAATTAAGACTGGGATGTATATACTAAGAGCCTAATTCTACAGTGGGGTATTGGTTCCCCCCTGAAGGACCTACACCCTGATCTCCAGAATTTCCATCGACTGGGAAAAGTGGGTGAGACACCCAAACCACAAAATTAGCAGACACCTAACTCAAAGTATCTTAACCATCTGAAAATACAGGCTGCCCCACACCACCCACCATATTTCCCCTTGAATGTCTCTGCAGGTCCAGAATAAGGTTGAGTATGCCAAAGCTTTGACCCCATCCTTTGCTGAGGTCCCAGCGGTGTTCCCAGAAAAGCCCCACCTTCCCAGGCTGAAATGAAAGAAATGGATGATAACTCTGAAGTAGAACTTAGAGAATGTACATGGAGGAAGAAGAGGATGAACAAGGAAAGTGTTGGGAAGGATGATGGGGCAATAGCATGCTGTGTAAAACAAGGGAGGAGTTCCAGAGGGGACCAAGGTTCAGCAAGTTAAGGAAGTACAAAGAAAAAGTCTTTAGACTTGATCCTGGGGAGGTAACTGGTGAGCTCTGGGCAGGCATCTTCCATAGAGTCTGGGGCAGAAGTCAATGATGACAGATGTTGGGTGGCAGATGTAAAGGTATTTTTCAAAGAAGGATAGAGGTGAGAGAGTTGTTTAAGATAAAAAAAAAAAATCAAAGGTTTAAGGGATATGGGGAATTGCCACCATGTTAAGTGGGCTTACCAAAAAAACTATGGACTGAAAATAAAAGTATGTGAAAGAGTGGTCAGGGGATTTGGTCATGGTATAGAATCAAGAGGACAGGTAAAAATTTGGGAGGGGGAGGGGAAGAATAGGTAAAAGGAGGAAGGGAAGGGGGAGGGGAAGAATAGGTAAAGATAGTGATTTTGGGGGGCGGAGCAAGATGGCGGAGGAGTAGGAGACCTGGATTTCGTCTCCTCTCAGGAATTCAGCTGGAAAGGGATCAAACCATTCTGAACACCTACAAACTCAACAGGAGATTGAAGAAAAGAAGAGGAACAACTCTCTCATCAGAAAAGCGACCACTTTCTGGAAGGTAGGACGTGCGGAGAAGTGAATCCGAGGCGATATTCGGGAGGATAGACGGCGGGGGAGGGGCCTCCGTCGGCCGCTTCTGGCAAGTGATAGAGCCACGGAGCACAAAATCGGAACTTTTAAAAGTCTGCTCCGCTGAGGGACGTCACTCTGGTGGCTGAGCGGGGGGTGGAACCCTCCGGGACAGTGTGGTCTCAGGACCCTCGGGGTCACAGAAAGACCGGGGGTGCCTGAGTGTGGCAGAGCTCCCAGGTAATGGAGCAGGGAAGCCGGCTGCAGAGGCGGAGCCCAGGCGCGGATTTTCAGCTCGGGGTTGCCATAAACCGTGATCCGCGGCACAGTCGGGCCCCTGCTCCTCCAGCAGGGACCCAACAAGCGGCAGATTCGGGGAGACTCACCTTCCTCCCCCGGGAGGAGCCGCGCGGGAGGGCACCGCAGGGATCTCCTGGGTTTGGAGACTCCACCCGGGGTCGGGTGCCAGAGATAGAAACGCGCGGTCACAGGCCGGGTGAGCACGGAGTGCGGCCGGAGACCGGGAGACGGGAGTGACTGACGGCTTTTCTCTGGGGGCTCACTGAGGAGCGGGGCCCCGAGTTCTCGGCTCCTCCGGGGCGGAGATTGGGAGGCCGCCATTTTCACTCTCCGCCTCCAAAGCTGTACGGAAAGCTCGCAGGGAACAAAAGCCCCGGAGAGCAAACCCGAGCAGATTACTTAGCCGGGAGGGGGCAAGGGCGGGGCGATTCCGCCTCCGGCAGAGACATTTGGAAACCACGGCAACAGGCCCCTCCCCAGAAGATCAGCGAGAACAGCCAGCCAAGACCAAGTTTACCGATCAATGAGAATGGCAGAACTCCAGCGCTAGCGGAATACTGCACATAGAATTCACGGCTTTTTTTACCATGATTCTTTAGTCTTTTAAAGTTAATTTTTTTTAACTGTCTTTTTTGTCTTTTTATTTCTTTTTGAATTTTTCTTTTTCCCTTTTTCAACCAACATCTTATCAATCCCTTTAAAAAAAAAAAAAACATTTTTATTTTTCATTTTTAGAGTCATATTCTATCCCTTCATAGTAGTTACCCATATTTTTGGCTTATATATATAAGTTGTTCTCTCTTTAAAATTTTGAGATAGTTTCTTCTAACAGATTAAAATATACCCTAAATCTCTAGTATATGGTGTTTTCTATTCCCCTGCCTGATCACATCCTCCCTTTTTTTTCTTTTTTTCTTTTTTTAAATCCTCTTCTTTCTTTTTTCAAACAACTTCTTATCAATTCCTTTTATAATATTTTTTATAATTTCCATTCTTACAGTCATATTCCATCCCTTCATCATATCAACCCTTATTTTTGTACATATATGTTTTTCTTTCTTTAAAATATTGGGAGGCACTTTCTTCTAAAAGACCAAAATACACCCAAAATCTAGTGTGTGGCACTGATCTATATACCAGCCTGATCATATTTGATCACATTCTGGTTTTTCTTTTGTTGTTGTTGTTTTGTTTTGTTTGTTTTTGTTTTTATCTTTATCTTTTTCTTGTTCTTTTTTTTCTTTTTCTTTTTTCTCTCTTTCCCTTTCTTATCCCACTGCTTCAAGCCTTTTCTGATTTGTTTAAAGTATATTTTCTGGGGACGTCGTTACTCTGCTAGCATTTTGTTCTCTCATTAATCTATTCTCCTCTGACAAAATGACGAGACGGAAAAAATCACCTCAACAAAAAGAACAAGAGGTAGTACCAACTGCCAGGGACCTACTCAATACGGACATTAGTACGATGTCAGATCTAGAGTTCAGAATCATCACTTTAAAGATACTAGCTGGGCTTGAAAAAAATATGGAAGTTATTAGAGAAACCCTTTCTGGAGAAGTAAAAGACCTAAAATCCAACCAAGTAGAAATCAAAAAGGCTATTAATGAGGTGCAATAAAAAATGGGGGCGCTAAGTGCTAGAATAAATGAGGCAGAAGAGAGAATCAGTAATATAGAAGATGAAATGATGGAAAATAAAGAAGCTGAGAAAAAGAGAGATAAACAACTACTGGATCACGAGGGCAGAATTCGAGAGATAAGTGATACCATAAGACAAAACAACATTAGAATAATTGGGATCCCAGAAGAAGAAGAAAGAGAGAGAGGGCCAGAAGGTATAATGGAGCAAATTATAGCAGAGAACTTCCCTAATTTGGGGAAGGAAACAGGCATCAAAATCCAGGAAGCACAGAGAACCCCTCTCAAAATCAATAAAAATAGGTCAACACCCCGACATCTAATAGTAAAACTTACGAGTCTCATAGACAAAGAGAAAATCCTGAAAGCAGCTCGGGAGAAGAGATATGTAACCTACAAGGGTAGAAACATTAGATTGGCAACAGACCTATCCACAGACACCTGGCAGGCCAGAAAGGACTGGCAGGATATATTCAGAGCACTAAATGAGAAAAATATGCAGCCAAGAATACTATATCCAGCTAGGCTGTCATTGAAAATTGAAGGAGAGAGAAAAAGCTTCCAGGACAAACAAAAACTAAAGGAATTTGCAAACACAAAACCAGCCCTACAGGAAATCTTGAAAGGGGTCCTCTAAGCAAAGAGAGAGCCTAAAAGCAACATAGACCAGAAAGGAACACAGACAATATATGGTAACAGTCACCTTACAGGCAATACAATGGCACTAAATTCCTATCTTTCAATAGTTACCCTGAATGTAAATGGGCTAAATGCCCCAATCAAAAGACACAGGCTAACAGACTGGATTAAAAAACAAGACCCATCAATATGCTGTCTGCAAGAGACTCATTTTAGAACCAAAGACACCCCCAGATTGAAAGTGAGGGGATGGAAAACCATTTACCATGCTAATGGACACCAAAAGAAAGCTGGGGTGGCAATCCTTATATCAGACAAATTAGATTTTAAACCAAAGACTGTAATAAGAGATGAGGAAGGACACTATATCATACTTAAAGGATCTATCCAAAAAGAAGATTTAACAATTGTAAATATCTATGCCCCTAACATGGGAGCAGCCAATTATATAAGCCAATTAATCACAAAAGCAAAGAAACACATCAACAACAATACAATAATAGTGGGGGACTTTAACATCCCCCTCACTGAAATGGACAGATCGTCTAAGCAAAAGATCAACAAGGAAATAAAGACTTTAAATGACACACTGGACCAAATGGACTTCACAGACATATTCAGAACATTCCACCCCAAAGCAACGGAATACACATTCTTCTCTAGTGTCCATGGAACATTCTCCAGAATAGATCACATCCTAGGTCATAAATCAGGTCTCAACCGGTACCAAAAGATTGGGATCATTCCCTGCCTATGTTCAGACCACAATGCTTTGAAACTAGAACGCAATCACAAGAGGAAAGTCGGAAAGAACTCAAATACATGGAGGCTAAAGAGCATCCTACTGAAGAATGAATGGGTCAACCAGGAAATTAAAGAAGAATTAAAAAAATACATGGAAACCAATGAAAATGAAAACACAACTATTCAAAATCTTTGGGATGCAGCAAAGGCAGTCCTAAGAGGAAAGTATATAGCAATACAAGCCTTTCTCAAGGATCAAGAAAGGTCTCAAGTACACAACCTAACCCTACACCTAAAGGAGCTGGAGAAAGAACAGCAAATAAAGCCTAAACCCAGCAGGAGAAGAGAAATCATAAAGATCAGAGCAGAAATCAATGAAATAGAAACTAAAAGAACAGTAGAACAGATCAACGAAACTAGGAGCTGGTTCTTTGAAAGAATTAACAAGATTGATAAATCCCTGGCCAGACTTATCAAAAAGAGAAGAGAAATGACCCAAATCAACAAAATCATGAATGAAAGAGGAGAGATCACAACCAACCCAAAGAAATACAAACAATTATAAGAACATATTATGAGCAACTCTATGCCAGCAAATTAGATAACCTGGAAGAGATGGATGCATTCCTAGAGATGTATCAACTACCCAAACTGAACCAGGAAGAAATACAAAACCTGAACAGACCTATAACCACTAAGGAAATTGAAGCAGTCATCAAAAATCTCCCAAAAAACAAAAGCCCAGGGCCAGATGGCTTCCCAGGGGAATTCTACCAAACATTTCAAGAAGAATTAATACCTATTCTTCTGAAACTGTTCCAAAAAATAGAAACGGAAGGAAAACTTCCAAATTCATTTTATGAGGCCAGCATTACCTTGATCCCAAAACCAGACAAAGACCCCATCAAAAAGGAGAATTACAGACCAATATCCCTGATGAACATGGATGCAAAAATTCTCACCAAAATACTAGCCAATAGGATCCAACAGTACATTAAAAGGATTATTCACCATGACCAAGTGGGATTTATCCCTGGGCTGCAAGGTTGGTTCAACATCCGCAAATCAATCAATGTGATACAATACATTAACAAAAGAAAGAACAAGAATCATATGATCCTCTCAATAGATGCAGAAAAAGCTTTTGACAAAGTACAGCATCCTTTCTTGATCAAAACTCTTCAGAGTATAGGGATAGAGGGTACATACCTCAATATCATAAAAGCCATCTATAAAAAACCTACAGCAAATATTATTCTCAATGGGGAAAAACTGAGAGCTTTCCCGCTAAGGTCAGGAACGCGGCAGTGATGTCCACTATCACCACTGCTATTCAACATAGTATTGGAAGTCCTAGCCACAGCAATCAGACAACAAAAAGAAATCAAAGGCATACAAATTGGCAAAGAAGAAGTCAAACTCTCACTCTTTGCAGATGATATGATACTTTATGTGGAAAACCCAAAAGACTCCACCCCAAAACTGCTAGAACTCATACAGGAATTCAGTAAAGTGGCAGGATATAAAATCAATGCACAGAAGTCAGTGGCATTCCTATACACCAACAACAAGACAGAACAAAGAGAAATTAAGGAGTCGATCCCATTTACAATTGCACCCAAAACCATAAGATACCTAGGAATAAATCTAACCAAAGAGACAAAGGATCTGTACTCAGAAAACCATAAAATACTCATGAAAGAAATTGAGGAAGACACAAAGAAATGGAAAAACGTTCCATGCTCATGGATTGGAAGAACAAATATTGTGAAGTTGTCAATGCTACCTAGAGCAATCTACACATTCAATGCAATCCCCATCAAAATACCATCCACTTTTTTCAAAGAAATGGAACAAATAATCCTAAAATTTGTATGGAACCAGAAAAGACCCCACAGAGCCAGAGGAATATTGAAAAAGAAAAGCAAAGCCGGCGGCATCACAATTCCGGACTTCAAGCTCTATTACAAAGCTGTCATCATCAAGACAGCATGGTACTGGCACAAAAACAGACACATAGATCAATGGAACAGAATAGAGAGCCCAGAAATTGACCCTCAACTCTATGGTCAACTAATCTTCGACAAAGCAGGAAAGAATGTCCAATGGAACAAAGACAGTCTCTTCAACAAATGGTGTTGGGAAAATTGGATAGCCACATGCAGAAGAATGAAACTGGACCATTTCCTTACACCACACACAAAAATAGACTCCAAATGGTTGAAAGACCTCAATGTGAGACAAGAGTCCATCAAAATCCTAAAGGAGAACACAGGCAGCAACCTCTTTGACCTCAGCCGAAGCAACTTCTTCCTAGAAACATCGCCAAAGGCAAGGGGAGCAAGGGCAAAAATGAACTATTGGGACTTCATCAAGATAAAAAGCTTTTGCAAAGCAAAGGAAACAGTCAACAAAACCAAAAGACAACCGACAGAATGGGAGAAGATATTTGCAAATGACATATCAGATAAAGGGCTAGTATCCAAAATCTATAAAGAACTCATCAAACTCAACACCCAAAGAACAAAGAATCCAATCAAGAAATGGGCAGAAGATATGAACAGACATTCTCCCAAAGAAGACATCCAAATGGCCAACAGACACATGAAAAAGTGCTCAATATTGCTCAGCATCAGGGAAATCCAAATCAAAACCTCAATGAGATACCACCTCACACCAGTCAGAATGGCTAAAATTAACAAGTCAGGAAACGACAGATGTTGGCGGGGATGCAGAGAAAGGGGAACCCTCTTACACTGTTGGTGGGAATGCAAGCTGGTGCAGCCACTCTGGAAAACTGTATGGAGGTTCCTCAAAAAGTTGAAAATAGAGCTACCATATGATCCAGCAATTGCACTACTGGGTATTTACCCCAAAGATACAAAAGTAGGGATCCGAAGGGGTACGTGCACCCCGATGTTTATAGCAGCAATGTCCACAATAGCCAAACTGTGGAAAGAGCCAAGATGTCCATCGACAGATGACTAGATAAAGAAGAGGTGGTATATATATACAATGGAATATTATGCAGCCATCAAAAGGAATGAGATCTTGCCATTTGCAATGACGTGGATGGAACTGGAGGGTATTATGTTGAGTGAAATAAGTCAAACAGAGAAAGACATGTATCATATGATCTCACTGATATGAGGAATTCTTAATCGCAGGAAACAAACTGAGTGTTGTTGGAGTGGGGGGTGGGGTTGGAGGGATGGGGTGACTGGGTGATGGACACTGGGGAGGGTGTGTGCTCTGGTAAGCGCTGTGAATTGTGCAAGACTGTTGAATCTCAGATCTGTACCTCTGAAACAAATAATGCAATATATGTTAAGAAAAAAAAAAAGAAGAAGAAGAAGGTAGCGGGAGGGGAAGAATGAAGCGGGGGAAATCGGAGGGGTGGACGAACCATGAGAGACGATGGACTCTGAAAAACAAACTGAGGGTTC
>NW_023270387.1:25325892-25399441 GCF_011800145.1 Mirounga leonina | reverse complement strand
CACTGGGGAGGGTGTGTGCTCTGGTAAGCGCTGTGAATTGTGCAAGACTGTTGAATCTCAGATCTGTACCTCTGAAACAAATAATGCAATATATGTTAAGAAAAAAAAAAAAGAAGAAGAAGAAGAAGGTAGCGGGAAGGGAAGAATGAAGCGGGGGAAATCGGAGGGGTAGACGAACCATGAGAGACGATGGACTCTGAAAAACAAACAGGGCTCTAGAGGGGAGGGGGGTGGGAGGATGGGTTAGCCTGGTGGTGGGTATTGAGGAGGGCACATTCTGCATGGAGCACTGGGTGTTGTGCACAAACAATGAATCATGGAACACTTCATCTAAAACTAATGATGTAATGTATGGGGATTAACATAAGAATAAAATTTAAAAAAAAAAAAAAAAGGTAGTGATTTTGAGGCAAGAAAGAGGTGTGGTGACCAGTAGAGAGAGTGCAAGATGGCACCACAGGCCTACTGACCTCTGAGAATTCAATGTCAGGGTTTCAGTTGGGTGATCAAAATGAATTCTTTGATTAATGATCCCACTAACTTAGGGGTGGGCCAAGGAAAGGCACTGTGCCTTGTTTACATTTCCACCACCAGTGTGTGCCGCATAGTCTCTAAGGATAATTACCAGAAACAAGGTCACTGAAGAAGAGAATCCTAGCGGAGAAAATAAGAACGTAGATAAAGTGGTCAAAGGAAATACTGTGACCCAGGAAAAAATCTTGTCCATGTGGCCAGGAAACATGGCCAACAATATTTATACCAGCATTACTTTTAATAGCATAATGGGAAACAACCAATATGCACTGGCAAAGGGATGGTAACAAAGTGAGACACAGTCATATAATGGAATACCATTCAGCAGCAAATATGAATTAGCTATGGCTAAATGCATCAATTCAGATGAATCTGAAAAATGTTAAAACACAAACAATTACCCTGTGTGATACTGTTCATATGAAGTTCATTCACACAAAATTATAAAATATATTCATAAATATGCTTTCAAATTGTAATGAAAAGAGAGCAAAAAACATAAAAGTCCTTGCAGGGAGGAAGTAACCAACAGGGAGGGCACGTGGGTGCTTCATCATTTTGGCAACATTCTACTTCCTAAGTTGGGCAAACAGATCCAAGAGTATTTACTTGATTATCTTGTATACTTTACCTACAATATATTTTATTTTTGCATGTGTTTGTAATATTTTATTAAAAAATAAACACAAGCGTTTTAAAGGGGGAGAGTTCCCAAGGACTATCATATGGGTCACTCTCAGGGATCCTGAAGACCAGGTTACTTACTGCTTGTACCCCTTGGCCAACAAGGGATGTAAAAATTCTGGTATCCAATTCCCAACATGTAAAATGACCTCACAAAATTTCAGGAAGATTGGAAAGCTATCTTCCAAGTTGCAGGATTTCAATCAGAATTCAGAGTTCTCCTTGAAGCAAACATAAAGGTGAACATTGTGAATTTTCAGAGAAAACAGTCTCTTGAAAGAAGAATCAGTCCCTTTGAGCAGTAATCTCAAGGTGATAACAGGAGAGGAGGAATGCAGCAACCCCACCTGTCTGAATGTGAGGCTTGAGAAATACCCAGGTTCTAGTTGAGGTGAGTAAGGAGAAAGGGTTCCTGAACAAATCTGGGGACATAGATTCACTCACTCTAGAATCATGGAATGCTTGACATTGAAGAGAAGGGGCATGCTATGCTGCTTGGGTTTTGCAAAGACCTCAAACCATTCTAGGGCCATATGGAGATTTGCTTAAATTCTACATGCTTACTTTTCCAAATGAATTCATACAGGACTAAAACTTCTCTCTTTCCCAGCTCCATCTCTATTTCCAATGCTGAACTCACTGCAAAAGTAAGTCAGCCAGGTACAAAGGAAGGTATGGCTAGCACTCTAGAGATCATGAGGAAACTGACCACAGAGAGCCAGAATCAGATCAAGGCTGGAGGTGAAGAGGGAGCTTACAACAAGTTCTTGAGAAGTCATCCCCTAAGCCGCCAGGCCCCATGCTTCACTTTTGCCCCCACTTCTTTTCATTGCCAAGACCATCAACTCCAGCAGTGAGGAGCTATCTGATAGTATGGCACATCTGGAGGCCCCAGGATGGAGCTGAAATTCACTGAAGACGCTGGACTACAAATAAATGATAAAACATGAGAGAAAGGTCAGGCTCCAGGAAAGCACTCCTCATAAATCCTCTTGATCCTGATGGCTCCATCTAGAAACAGATTAAGTGCAAAATACTGATTTTGAATGGAGTCCAGCCAAAAGTTACACAGTTTGAGGGTTTTCTGGAAGGACCGTGTACTTTGAAAAAAGTGGGTTAAGAAATGCAGTGCTGGTGAAGGACCCTAGAGGGGCAGGGGAGGCAAATTTCATCAACCAAGTAGAATATTCCAAATCTATCTGTAAAAGGGTATCCTTTCTGTTACAGAGTGGGTGCTGCTTCTGATGGTGCAGATGTAGGTTACTGTGATAGCATAGGTCTGCTGTATGGGTGGAGCTTATTTTTCAAGACAGTATATTTTGTGAGATGAGAGGGAGAACAATTTAGGTTTGCAAAATACAAAGTAGTTTAAAGTTTGAAGACAGAAAGAATTATTCATGACTTTGGCCATTTCACTGAGCCGTTCAGTCTGTTTCTCTCCTCTGTGAAATGGGGACAATTAGAAGATCAATGTCAAAGGACATTGTGAGGATTAAATGTGATGATGTTTGTAAAGTTCTTAGCATGATGCCTAGAACATATTAATTGCTCCATAAGTGTTAGTTATCCATCACCACTAGGATCATAGTCACCATCATCATTCACTGGGGTCAACAATACAATCTGTAGTGTTCTGGGGGTAAAGAAGATAACACAGGCTATAAAAGGACTTGTTCATTTGATGGAACTCCATAAGTTTTTGGAGAGCTAATAAGTTTACCTAGAAACCAGTATTAAGAAGCAGGACTCTGGGATCTGAATAGTGACTTAAGATGAAAATTGATATCTGTTCTTGGATAGCAGGACAACATGGACTGACAGACCAGCCCTGAGTGCTGAGGACAATGTAATGTCACTAAATGATCATTCATTCTTCCATCCAATAAATATTTATGAGCACTTACTCTATGTCCAGATACCTAGCTCTGTTCTCTGTCATACTGGTACAGTGCTGAACAAGCAAACAAAGCCCTATCCCCATGAGCTTACTGAGAAAGAGGCAGGAGCTGAGGGAGGCAGGCAAAGACCTAAAAATGTGCCTGCAACCAGGGGTAGAACATGGTTATCATGGGACATGCGGCCACCTGTTAAACCTCTCTGCTCTTTCAATGAAGTCCTTTGGATGGGAAATCCAAGAGCAGTATGGAAGGAAAAGTAAAGAAAAACTTTAGAGCCAGTCAGACTAGGTTGAGTCTTGATTTAGCCTTGCTGTGTGCCTAAGCTCTCTGAGCAGTTCCCTTGATATTAGAAAAGCACAGTAATAATTTCCTTCCAGAGTATTGTAAGGGTTAAAAATGACACGTCAAGCACTTAGCCTCATGACTAACATATAGTATGTGTTCAATAAAATAAAACTACTTTTTTACTTATGCAACTTGTCATTATTTCCTCATTTATTTCTTTTAGTTTTTAGTAATGTTACTTTAAAAATATCAGCCTGTCTCAGCTGAAGAACAGGAAGGCACAGATATTTGCCCAAGCTATGAGGGTGCAGGAGCCATGCGTGGTAAGTAAGAGTTAGCATGTGATGACAGTGAGGCCTTAGGCAGAACCCCTGATGGAAACTTTCAGCCTTGGAGAAGGTTGTATTTGGTGAGGAGAGGACTCCTCTTGGGTCCCAGGAACAATGCTGGGCAGGACAAATGATCAGAAGCACAGACACACCATGATAAAGCATACATTGGTATAACCTTACAGAGGACTTGCACACACAATGTCCCACTTGATCCTCCAGCTCAACTTGAGAGGAAGCTCTTTTGTCCCCTATTATACTGCTTGCACAAAAGAATTATTACCTTTGTTCTTGCTGCTATTGTTGCTTAGTACTTTGCTATTCATGTTGTCAGTTTGTTTTTTTAATTGTAAAATACACATAAAATTTACCATCTGAACCATTTTTAAGTGTGCAGTTCAATGGTATTAAGTACATTCACATTGTTGTGCAATTATTGCCTCTTTAAAGCCTCAATGTCCCATGTCTGGTGGAAGCTAGACCCCAATGTCAGCACTCTTGCTGCCCCTTGCATCCTAACTCCTAGTCGCCGGGGGAAAACACTGCATTCTGTTCTGCAACTTTGTGGTGTGTTTCTCTCTGCATAACAGAAAGTGGTTTGGGCATGAAGGTAAAGCTGGGCACTGCTATGCTCCTCACCTTTCATCTGGTGCACAGTCTGTGTGAAATTTAACATCTTTCACCTGCTTCTGACACACATTTACCAGGATATGACTCAAATCAAGCTCCACTTGGCTAACAGCTGCCTTTCCAATCCTGCCTGACTCGGCAGGGAAGCTAGTATCTGGCAGAGTAAGCATTGTCGGGTTGCTGTTCCTGGCGAAGGAAAGTAGGGTTTGCTGCCTAACATAGCAAGGGAGGAGGCAGGGCTCCTAATTCTTTTCCCAAGGCCTTTGCTAACACTTTGTGGGGTTTTTCAGGAAGTCACTTTGTGCTTAGCTATCTGTCAGGAATAAGAATAACAAAATCATTTTCTGTATAGTTCTTCTGTGGTGATTCATGCAACCCAAAATACTTTCAGGTCCTCCAGATTCAAAATGTTTGAGAATGGTTAACCCTATTTTAGAAAACTGATCTGATTTTTAATTATGATATCATTCATGTGGGTTCAGTGCCTCGGAGGTACCAGCCACTGTGGTAGGAATTCATGTCCCTGGATGACCCGAAAGATGGTTCTAGGGCCAGGCTTTATCAAGAAAGATGAGAGATGTTGAGATCTCTGGAACTCTTTCGAAGCACCATCCCTGCTTAGTTCCTAAAGGGCCAGTTAGACAGGGATGCTCTCAGGACAAACAGATCCCTTAATATTGCCTAAGACTTCAGCCTCGAAAGCTGGACTAGCCCATATAGGAAGTTCCCCAAGTCCTTTTGCCACTTTTACTTAAGGCTGAGGTCTGGAGAAAATGATGGGCCACCCCTTCTATTCCCTCTTCCCCTAGTGCCAAGCCATGGCATAGGCTCCCCAGCTTGTCCACTCCAACAGTGGGAGGTGCAATGGAGAGGCAAGTGGCAGGGAGAGAGCCACTGGGAGGAGATGTCACCCTTCACTCATCTCACCAATGCTTTCCCTCTGACCCCAGTGGCTCTATTCTACCCTAACTTGTGTCAGAGAGCCTCCTCCTCCCCTGGGATTAGGAGGTGGTGCCCATCCATGTTTTGAGTTTGTAACCAAAATATCTCCTAAATCTATGACCATGGGATGCCTGGAAGATTATGGGAAGAAATCAGGATCTCCCAATCTTTAGGAAACTTTAAGAAAGGGGCCTTAGAGGGACACCTGGGTGGCTCAGTTGGTTAAGCATCTGCCTTCGGGTCAGGTCATGATCCCAGGCTCCTGGGATTGAGTCCTGCATCAGGCTTCTTGCTTGGTGGGGAGCGTGCTTCTCCCACTGCCTGTTGCTCCCCCTGCTTGTTCCCTCTCTCTCTCTTTCTTGAATGAATGAATGAATAAATAAATAAATAAACAAATAAAATATTTTTTGTAAAAAAAGAAGGGGGACTTAGAAACACATCTTATGGTTCTTTTCCCTATAGTTTCTCAGTGGTGAGCTGGGGTCTTAGCTAAGAACACATGAGACATTTTTTCTGATTGCAACACAAATGCTTTCAGTTCAGGGATGAGAATTTATAAGGTCCATAAATTGTACACTAAATGGTCATGGGCTATACAACATCAACTGAGAGAGGAGATATCATGTCTAACTTTCTTCCCATCACATCAATAAGTAGAAATACAGCCACTGGATTCCTCATTCCTGACATGGATATTCTTTCTCTGGCTTCTTTGGCAAATTCTACCCCTGATTTCCATACCCAATTCAAGTACCCAAGTCTCATCCTGCTAAATATCTAATGAAACAGTGGCCTTTTTTCTTTTACCTCAGTCCCTTTGGCTTGTTCGAGAGTCTACTCAGGTTCATTCACCATGTAATTAAGTCAACCTCATGACAGGATGGAACCCTACTCAGAGAATGTCTCCCACTACTAAAGAAAACCATTCTGCTTGGTCCATTTACTATCTTATTATTAAATCATAGAGGATCCAATATGCCTGAATAGCAGCAATAGCAAGAAAAACTAAAGGATTTAATTTCCTGACAGGTTAACGTAGAAGTGAGGTTACAAAAGAAAAAAAAATAACAGATTCTTAAGATATAGAACACAGAACATAGAAGCTACATCGTCTGTGCTGTTGCCTCTTCCTTAGCACTGCTGGTCCACCCCTGGAATATACCTTGATTCACTTTCAGACTTACCCTTCAGGAGAGTTGGGTTTTTTTTTTTTAAGATTTATTTATTTATTTTAGAGAGAGAGCACAGGGAGGGGCAGAGGGAGAGAGAAACTTTAGCAGACTCTTTGCTGAGCTCAGAGACTGACAAGGGGCTTGACCTCAACAGCCTGAGATCAAGACCCTGAGATCATGAGCTGAGCTGAAACCAAGAGTCAGACACTTAACCAGTTATGCCACCCAGGGGACCCAAGAGTTGTTGATAATACATGGGAATCATTGACGGGACACCTGGGTGGCTCAGTTGGTTAAGCAAGTGACTCTTGATCTCAGCTCAGGTCTTGATCTCAGGGTCGTGAGTTTGAGCCCTGCATTGGACTCCACGCTGGACATGGAGCCTACTTAACAAAAAAAAAAAAAAAAAAATTAGAAGAAGAAAGAAGAAAAAATATATAGGAATCATGAAAAAAACAAGACATATAGCCTTAATAAAGAAAGTAGATGATGTCTTGGGATGGCTAATGAAGCAAAAGCCATGAAAGAGATCTTAAAGGCTTGTCTCATGAATTAGAGCAGAAATGGAACTTAAGGGTAGATACCACATTTCTGCCCTATAACAAAAAAGTTTCTAATTGTCTGAAAATTGAACTGGTTATTCCTTGTCTCTGAGGGTGTTTAAAAGCCATTAGATGACCACTTGACATAAAGACCATTTTCACATTGGGAGGTAGGCCTAGCTAAATGAGATCTAAGCACCATAACTCATAGGTTTTCCCCCATCTGATAGATAAATGGAGAGGTGTCCTGTCTTACTCATAAAGCAGTTCCCAGAATAGGAGGCAACATTTTCAAAATGGTAGCTCTAGGAAAACAGAGTTTCTTGGGATCACTAGTTGAGATGGGATAGAGGGAGAGGAAAAAAGATTGAGATGGATCTGTTAACAGAAAAGGGACGAAGATACATTGTGGGGGAGGAAATCACAAGGCATGCAGATGGAATGTGTAGTTCCCAAGAGTTTGAGTGAGTTTTGATGGTCTGGAGAGGAACTTTATGAGGGAACTTTCTCCAATAAAATGAAAAGACAAACCTCATGGAGGAATTTACTGCTCATAAACCAAATCCTGAGAATCTAACCATGGAGTGCTGGGATCAACCTGAACTCCCTTCTGGCCTGCTATCCCATGTCGTTGGGCACTTGCTGGCTATTTTCACCTCTGAATCAGAGTGATTGGTAGACTCCCTGAAACATCTTTCATTTCCACCTGTTAAAGGACTCCTTTCTTCCCTTACCTTCTCTATTTTCTCCATGCCCAGAAACCAAATAAGAACCATGGAGTAGACCACCATAGAAAACCAAGACTGGCACTGCAGCTTGCCTAAGAAGGACATACAGGATGGAATCTAGATCCCATGCCTGGGTTTGCATGACCTGTCCCAATGGTTGGACCAACTCTGACTAATCCATCTTACTCGCCAAAAGGAATCCTTTTGCAAAATTGCGATCTGGTTTAAGAATTAGTTCTTCATCTGTTGGTGATAAACCACTAACCCTTCTCTTAGCCTATATCTTACATTATAGTTTGGGAAGGGATGCTAACAATATGCTCAATTCATGATTTCATATCTTAGAATCATGAAGCAAGAGGCAGTATTGTATAGTAGTTAAAAGAGTATTGGGCCTGGAGGTACACTGCCTGGGTTTGAAATCTATCTCTGTCATTTGCTAACTGTTGACTTTGAGCAAGATACTTAACTTTTCTGGGCCTCAGTTTCTTCATCTGTAAAAAGAAAACAATAATTATACACAAACAATGAATCATGGAACACTACATCAAAAACTAATAATGTACTGTATGGTGACTAACATAACATAATAAAAAAGAAAAAAAGAAAAAATAATAATTATACCTACTTCATAAGACAGTTGTGAAGCTTAAATGACATGATAACAGTACACTATTTAGCATGATGACTGGCATTCAGGAAGTACTAAAAATATGTTAGCTACTAACACATTATTTTAGAACTTGAGAGATAATGGTTACATAGACCTACCCTGCTCACAGTGCTTGATTGCAGAGGTGGGTGGTTCATCTGTTCCCCTAGTTGAGTTAAAGGCTTTCTTGGGTCCCTCTTTTTTAACCCCAAGCATACCTTAGTTTACAAGAGAGTAAAATCTATATTATTATTATTATTATTATTATTATTATTATTATTATTGTTTCCTGACTTTATAAGAGAACTTCATCTTCATTTCATGTTGATTTTTATTTGGTAATAATTTTTTTAAAAGAAAAATTAGTTTTTATTACATTCATAAATAACCAGGTTTACCTACTCATGGTAAGTTTGCACTTGTTGAGTACTGCAAAACTTCTTTTTATTATTATTATTATGTTATGTTAATCACCATACATTACATCATTAATTTTTGATGTAGTGTTCCATGATTCATTGTTTGCTTATAACACCCAGTGCTCCATGCAGTATGTGCCCTCTTTAATACCCATCACCAGGCTAAGCCATCCCCCCATCCCCCTCCCCTCTAGAACCCTCAGTTTGTTTCTCAGAGTCCATAGTCTCTCATGGTTCATCTCCCCCTCTGATTTCCCCCCCTTCATTCTTCCCGAGCGCTGTGAATTGTGTAAGACTGTTGAATCACAGACCTGTACTTCTGAAACAGGTAATAATTATTTTTTATAGAGGCTTTAGTTTTAATGTTCCTTGCCCCTTATCACCTCTGTCATGTAAGTGCAAAAAGGCAGACTCAAAAGCTAGAAATGAAACTTGGGTTTCTGCAGGTGAGGACCTGGAAGCCAGACAGGTAAGTCCAAAGACCCACACTTAGTGACAGAGCAAGACAAAAAATTAGTCCTGTTTTTCTTACATTATTCCAATAAATTTGTTTATTAAAGGTATTCTTAAAGGTATGTAAGGAATTATTTGTTGAATGAATATATACTTCTTTTATACACATAAATGTGTGTTTTGTACATTTGATACTGTCTTTAATAACACAGATATACAAAGACATGCATATACATGTGTGTATTGTTGACTGAGTACAATCCTTACTATGAACATTCCCATAAAACCCGCCACAGCAATCCCTGGCCAATCCTCTCAACTGCACAGCTTAGAGACAGAACTGAACCCATGGGTCTTCCCCACCATTAGGTCAGAACAAGTCCACCAATAACTACAAGATCAGCTGTTTCCCTCTTATGGTTTGACTTAGCTCCAGGTCACACTGTAGGAGATGAGGCAAGGGAGATTCCTAACCTTGTGCAGAGCTACTCAGAGGGCTAAGGGGCCAGGGCTTACCTTTTCTGTCCAATAGGAGGATCTTATTTCAAAAGGTAAATTTGACTTTCTTACCTAAGATATGCAACTTTTCTCAAGCCCCACCTCCCCCCAAATTACCAAGGAGTCTCAAGCTCTTGAAGTTTTAATCATTCATTTATTAAATAAGTCTCCATTGAGAACTCAGTAGGTACCAGGCACTAGGGATACCCTGGGGAGCAAAATCAAACCAGGCCAGAGTAGGGAGACAATAGGAGCAGCTGGAGACAGTCCAGACAAAAATGTGAAAAGAGGAAACTCTTAGTTATTGTTTTCCAGTCTTACCCCTTATCTCCCAGCTCACTCCCCCTCACCCTTGCCTCCATTGTATTGTAAAGAGCTCCCTCAAGCTTCTCTTGGTATTTTCTCTCTTTCTTCATCAAAACCTGATTCCTGGGGAAATAATTTGATTTTTAATTTATTTATTCAACAAATATATGTTGACCACCTACTAGACAACACCTACTGTGTACTGCAGTAGATAAACTATCAGTCATTTAGAGCTTCTCCTAGGAGTGTTTGCATTTCAAGTCTTTAAAATTATTTTCATACTTTGTTTACTGAGTTATAATTTACATACCATAATATTCATCTCTTTAAAGTATACAATTCAGTGGTTGTTTGTATATTCACAAAATTGTACAACCATAACCATTATCTAATTCCAGAATATTTTCATCACTCCAGAAAGAAACCCCATACCCATTAGCAGTCATTTCCCAATCTCTCCTTCCCACACCCTCTGACAACCACTAAATAACTTTTTTTCTCTATGGATTTGCCTATTCTAGACATCTCATTAAATGGAATCATATAACATATGATCTTTTGTTCATTCCTTTTTAAGGCTGAATAATATTTCATTACATGGACATATCATATTTTGTTTATCTATTCATCAATCTTTGGACATTTGGATTGTTCCCATTTTTGTTATTATGAATAATGCTAGTATGAACATTTCTGTACACGTTTTTGTGTGAACACATGTTCTCAATTCTCTTGGCTATATACACAAGAGTAGAATTGCTGGATTATATGGCATCTTTGTCTTTCACTTTTTGAGGAAATGACAATTTGTTTTCCAAAGTCGTTGTACCAGTTTACATTCCCACCAAAAATATATGAAAGTTCCAAGTTCTCCATATCTTCACCAACACTTGTGATTGCCCATTATTTTTATTATGACTAGCCATGGGTTTTAAGTGATATGTCATTGTGATTTTGATTCCTATTGCCCTAATAACTAATAATGTTGAACATCTTTTCCTGTGTTTATTAACCATTTATACATCTTCTTTAGAAAAATATCTATTCAAATCCTTTGCCCATTTTTATTGAGCTAATTTTCTTTTTATTGTTGAGTTGTAAATTTGTGGGGTTTTTTCATTCTGGATACTAGATCCCTATCAGATACACAATTTACAAATATATTCTCCCATTCTGTAGGTTGTCTTTTTCCATGTTCTTTATTGTGACTTTTGAAGCCAAAAGTTTGTGATTTTGATGAAGTCCAATTTTTTCCTTTGATTGTTTGTGCTTCTGGTTTCATATGTAAGGAATTATTGTCTAATCCAAAGTCATGGGAATTTATGTCTATGTGTTCTCTAAGAGTTTTATGGTTTTAGCACTTATCTTTATTTTTTTAAAGGTTTTATTATTTATTTATTTATTTATTTATTTATTTATTATTTATTTACTTATTTGAGAAAGCACAAACAGGGGGAGCAGCAGATGGAGAGGGAGAAGCAGGCTTCCCAATGAGCAGGGAGCCCAACATGGGGCTTAATCCCAGGACTCTGGGATCATGACCTGAGCTGAAGGCAGACACTTAACTGACTGAGCCACCCAGGTGCCCAGTTTTAGCACTTATATTTAGGTCTAATATCCTGGTGTTAGTTCATTTTTGTATATGATGTGAGGTAGGGATCCAAATTCATTCTTTTATATGTGGATATCCAGTTGCCTCAGCACAATTTGTTAAAAAGACTATTCATTCCCCACTCAATTGTATTGGCACTCATGTTGAAAATCAATCAACCGGAGATTCTCAGTTCTATTCCTTTGACCTATATGTCTTCCTTATGCCAGTACCACAGAGTCTTCGTCACTGTAACTTTGTAATAAGTTTTGAAATTGAGAAGTGTGAATACTTTATCTTTATTCTTCATTTTCAAGATTGTCTGGGCTGTTCTGAGTCCCTTGCACTTACAGGCAAATTTTGGGAACTACTTGTCAATTTTTACAGAAAAAAAAAAAAGCAGCTGAAATTTTGATAGGGATTGCATTGAATCTGTAGATCAATTTGGGAGGTGTTGCCATTTTAGCAATACTATGTCTTGAATCCACAAGTGCAAGATGTCTTTCCATTTATTTCGGTATTGCTTAATTTTTTTCAATAAAATTCTGTAGTTTTCAATGTACAAGTCTTATACTTCTTTTTTTTTTAATTTATTCCCGAGTATTCTATTCTTTTTGATGCTTCTATAAATGGAATTGTTTTCTTAACTTTATCTTTGGGTCATTCATTGCTAGTGAATAAAAATATAATAGATTTCTGTATTTTGATCTTATATCCTGCAAACTTGCTGAATTCGTTAATGAGATCTAATGGTTTTTTGTGCATACTTTAGGACTATCTATATACAAGATCATGTCATCTTTGCAAATAGAAATAGTCTTTCCATTTTCTTCACAATATGGATATCTTTTCAAGTCTTATCTCTTATTATGCAATGGAGCATTTATCCCTCTACAAACAAATTTTGGGCACCAAGAATGTATGCTCTATTAGGGCAAGAATTTATTTTGTTCCCTGCTAAAGAACTAGCTCCTACACTGGGTGTTGTGCACAAACAATGAATCATGGAACACTTCATCTAAAACTAATGATGTAATGTATGGGGATTAACATAAGAATAAAATAAAATAAAAAATTTTAAAAAAAAAGAACTAGCTCCTAAACTCATTCCTACTACTTAAGAATAATTCAATAAATATATGTTGAATAAGTGAAACAAGAAGTAGATGACAAGAAGTAGTTTATACCAGGGCTTTTACCAAGAGGGTGTGGCTTATTCTATCCTTTTTATATATTCACTTATAATGCCTGCCCAGTGCCTGGTGATTAATTAGCACTCAAAAGTTATTTGTTTAATGAGCAAACAAATAAATAAATAATGTAAGGCCTGACATATGGGAGTGTATCAGTAAGACCACGTGGTCACATCTGGTATAGGAAACACCATCTGTTGAACAGGTTATTATGCCATCAATTCCATTTTAGCCTATGGTAAATAATGTCCCCTAAGATCACAGTGACAGTAAAACTCTGTCACCGAAATTCCAACAATTCTACAGTGGTTTTTAAAACTTGTGCCCACAAAATGATACTATTATGTAATTCTTATTTACATCATTTCAACAGAAATTCAGAGAGTTGACTGGGGCAGGGCAAGGGGATGGTAAACCACCTAGGCTGTCTGCAGCGCTCCAATTTGCTGGCCTTGCTGCCTTGCTTCTTCCACTTTGACTCTCGCCCAGGAAATACTTTAGGTACTTCTGGAAACACAATGAAAATACTTGGCATAGACACCATGTGAAATGTCAATGAGGCCCAGGCAGGTCCAGGACACAGTGGGTGGGAGGGTTGGGGGGGCAGCTTGCCTTATGCTCCTACTCACTCTCTTTTCTTTTAAGG
Organism: Mirounga leonina; assembly: GCF_011800145.1. Classification (NCBI taxonomy): domain Eukaryota; kingdom Metazoa; phylum Chordata; class Mammalia; order Carnivora; family Phocidae; genus Mirounga; species Mirounga leonina. The sequence goes on along the minus strand of NW_023270387.1, from coordinate 25,385,939 downwards.
AGATCTTCATTGTTCCTATTGTCCCACCCCACAATCCCAGGCTCTGTATGTGTTACAGATTGAAATCTATACTCACCAAATATGCATTTAATTCTCTTTTACTCAGGCAATTATTATATAAATAATTGCATTGTTATAGGAAACATATTTAAAGATTTTAATGACCATGAAGGAGATTTATAGCTATTACAGACTTGCTAATCCTCAATAAATATGTTTTTAATCAAGTTAACATTTTATATACAATAACTATCCTATTAATTCAGGGGTGGATTTTGTAGCCTTGACGGAAAGCGCTGCCGTTGATTTGTTTTCCCTGGGGCTCTTTAAGTTTGGAGATTAAAACAGGCAAATTTTCCACCCTTCAAATATCAAGACTCAGGAATAAGATTGAGTATAGCAGTGACAAGAAAGAGCAGGCAGCTTAGAGTAGTCAGGAGAAGTCTGGACTAAGCATCAAAAGATCAAGATCTAAGTCTGCTTCTACTGCTAATTAGCTCTGTGGCTCTAGCCAAGTCACTTAACCTTTCTTAGGCACAGTTTCCTCATTTGTCAAATGGGGATAATCACACCCAGTCTGGCCACACATTTTTGTGGTGGGGAATCTGATATGTGAGTGTATGAAAAAAAAATGTTGTAAAATATTCTTAAAAGTGTGGGGTCTAGGGAATCCAGGCTCAGCTCTGTGCTTATTAACAGAACCACCTTGGACACATCATCTAACCCTCTGACTTTCAGTTTCTTCATTTGTATAATATAAACTAAAATAGTAACAGTAGTAGTAGTAGAGTAGCAGTAATGCTTATTTTTCAACGATTTGTCAAGTTTAGTGAGGTGATATATTTGAGCTTTTGCACAAGACCTAGCACATAATAAGCACCAGAAAAACTGTTCCTTTTCCATTGTCCTTCCATCAGGAATGTACACACTTTCCTAAGATGAAATCCTGAGATGAAATCCATTTAAGAAACTTCAGAATCACAGAGTTCATTTTCCAAAAAAGAGAAACAATGGTAGAGACACCATCACCACCACTTACACTTTCCTGAATCCCAAGGCCCATTCCCCTGCCATTGCACCCTTTCCAACACTCCTGGTCTCTCTACACCTTCCCAGAGTCTTCAAACCTCATGTAAACCTTGAGACAAACCACCTCTCAAGCTCCTCAGACTGAGCAAGAAGGCACAAAGAGTATATGCACAGAAACACAGCCCCAGTGAAAGGCCGACATAGTGAGGAATAAAGAGCCAGAGCACAAGCAGCACTCCAGACTTTATTATGCTTTTAGTCCTCTTGATTGAACAAGGCCCCTGCCCATGCATCCCACCCCTCCCTTACCTTCCAACACACACACACATTCCTCTAGGGACAAGCAGAAGAGAGATTAGCTACATAAACCAGGCAGCCTTGTAAAACAGCTAAGGAATTAAATACTCAAGAAAGTTTTGGCCAAGCTGCTGACCCATTTCCCACCCTGCAAGGCCCAGGGAAAAAGAGGGAGGTAGAAAGAAAAATAAAGAACCAGGGGGAAACAAAACCAAATTATTAAGTTCTTTTCATTAAATAAATAAACTCCATCTGACAGGCCCTCCCCAGGAGTCCTGGGGTGCCATCAGTCCTGGGAAATGACTTGAGAAAAAAAAACACAACAAAGACTCCTTGGTCTCAACTGAAGTGAGAGAGGCCATTTAGCTCATTCCCTTCACTCCAGTCAGATTCACATCAGAACTGGAATCTAGATAAAGAAAGAGAGGATAAGCAGCATGTTGGTACCAATGAGAGCATGGAAGTGGGACCCAGTACATTTCACTTTGCCCTGACACACCCACTTCTAGTGTGGTAACACCCAGGCTTAAATGTCAAGCCCCTGCTGGCCCTTTCTTCCTGGAGGAACTGTAGCCCACTCAAACACAGCATCTCTTCCCTCACTCTCTACCCATACCCACTCATCCTTTTGCATTCCTTAATCTAATGGCATCCCCCCATCATTAATGACCAACCCATAAAGCTAAAAATATCTGTCATCCTCCTCTCTTCCTTCTTCCCCATCCTCCAGATCCATTTGGTTACCAACTGCTATCCATTCTATTTAGACATATCTTCCAAAACATGTCCACCTTCTGCAAATATGTTACCACCAGATTAATTCAGAGCTACATCAGGATTTATTTTAAGTATCAATCCTCTTATTAATGTCTCTAATATCAGCCTTTCATCCTCCATGTCATCTGCCGTGATATCATACATGTTCTTGTACCAAAGAAAAACATCAAATCAGGTCATTTCCTGATGAAAGACCTCTACCAACTCAATGTCACACTGGCAGGGCATCTCTGCCCCTTTGCAATATGATCCCTACCTTTTTCTCTGGCCATAACTCCCACTCATCCTTGCCAAGGACCCTCAAGCCACAATGCATTCTATCATTACCAAGCATCCCTTTCCATGATTCTTGGCTTGTTTTGTTCTCTCCTCGCCTGGAATGTCCATGCTTCATCTCTGCCCAGTGACCCCTTCCACATCTTTCAAGACCTAGTTCTAAAGATATCTCTGCCATGAAGTCTTCCCTGGATCACCAAGACAAAGTTAACCCCTTATTCCCCACTCTGCTCATGTCACTATTCTATCACAGATGGTAAGTCTCCATTTCTAATTCTTCCCCACTAGAATGTGAGTTCCTCAAGTCTATTCCTCATATTTAATTCATATTTGCTTCAGCATGTGGCCTTTATAGGCATTTTAAAAATGTTTTACTAAATGAACAGAAGGGCAAATTAATGAGGAATAAGCAAGTCAGTGATGTAGACTTGGGTAAATGACTACCTTCTGTGGGTCTCAATTTCATCATCTGTACAATGAGGAGTTTGAGTGAATAAGCTGCAAAAATCCCTCCTAACTGCCATTATATGATTTTATGAGTTTTAGTTAAGAGATACGGGATGACTGAACTTTTCTGTGTGAGAACTGAAGTAGAGAATTGTAAATACATAAAGCAGTCAAGAGACTTCTGTAAACACAGAGGCGCAGGGGCACTCGAGAGCAGACAGTTTTATGCAGAGGTAAGCCAGATGTTTTAATTAAGAACACAGCAATGTACAGTATCCAAACATTATATTATAACTTGCAATCTGATATTCCTGCACAGATCCAGCTCCAGTCCTTCAGAGGAAAGAGGATGGAAGGGGCCAGGAAGAAATAGAACTGCCTAAAAGCAGGTGGGAAGGCAGGCAATAGGCGTCAGTGTGGGGAAGCAACCATGGAGTTTCTCCAACACAAAAGTCTTCCTTCTTCACCTTTATGTTCCAGGACATCCCAATACAAACATAAGCCTTCCATGGTAGCCAGACTGTTCTACTCACTTACCCACCCGCCACCCTGCCCACCCCCTCCCCCGCACAGAACCCAGCACCCATGCTCTTGTTTGTTCTATTTCTCTTTCTTGGAAAGCTTCTGTATCCCTTCTCTGCCCATATGTCCAAATGCCACACATTCTTGGTGCCCACCCTATTATCCACTCTTTAACCACTCGACCCAGAGTGATCTCTTTTCTCCTTTTCTAACATCGTATAACAGTTTGACTATCTGGCTTGACCAGACTTGTTACTCTTATCTAGTTCAACACAGTGCCTGACAAATAGTAGACAGTCAGTAAAATTTTTCTGGATTAATGACTGAGTATATTAAGAGCTAAGTGGAAACTATACAGATGAAACTCCTTGTCTCAAGGGGAATTCAGGGTGTAGTGAAGAAATCAAATCAGTGAAGTAATAGCTGTTATGTATTCACAGGAATATACCAAACCACAGTTTTGTTGGTTTTTTAGTTTTGTTTTGTACTGGGATTTTGGGGGGAAGCTTTCCCAAATACATATGTAACATTCTGCAAATACTCTGCAAGCTCCTTGTGGACGGAAATCAAGTTTCTTCTTCTTTCCTTCAAGACACCCACCACGATGTCTTGCACATAAACCCAAAGTACATATTTATCAGTTGACTTTGTGTACAAAGTCAGGATCACTTAAAAGAGAAAAATTGCAGAAAAAGTGAATGAAGAAAAATGCTTCTTAGAAGAAGTCTCACGTGAACTAGCATGGCTTGGAGCTTGGTTAAGACTCAAATGTGAGGATACAAGGAAAAGAATGAAAGAAAGAAACTGAAAGGAAAAAGGCAAATAAAAGAATATGGCTCCAAAAAGCAAATGGGAAAGGGAAGTGGGGGGAGGATGAATAATAGGTTCAAATAAACGCTGGGGCCTAGTTAAGAATGGAAACAATTAGTGTCGATGGTGTCAGGTCACATAGTACTAGACATATAATGCATTTTGTTTCAGACAAAGTCGTTTTTCTATGTGTAGAAGACTGTAATGGGAACCAAAGCAAGTTTTGTCAGAAAATATTCCTTTGGTCACTAGAAGAGAGAGAAGACTTCAGAGGAAAGGAACATAATCATTTCCTTCTTTTAATGATGTAAAAGCTGTGTGTGTGTGTGTGTGTGTGTGTGTGAAGCCAGAGATGTTTGAGGATGAGACTAACTGAAACAAGTAATTTAGTTCCTATTCCTTGGTTCAGAGATGTTGAAAAGGAGGGAGGGAAGAAACAAGGGGGGAAAAGAAGGAAAAGAGGAAAGAGAGAAAGAAGGTCTACCTTCCAGTCTGACTGCAAGATCCAGTGGTGGTCATATCTTCTGTTTCTCCTCCCTTCCTTTCTAAAGCTCTGCTCTTAGTAGACACTCAGCAAAGATACTACCCAACTTGCCACATGGAAATTTATGAAAAACATAATTATGTAGAGTATAAAACCTAAAGGAAGAATCTCAGGATCTTAAGAACCATTGAGTTAATGGCCTTCCTTTAATTTTCTTCACACTGTAGAAAACAATATGCTTTGTCTCAATGAGATTACCTTGTCATATGTCTTGACAGGCCTGGCATTAGGAAAAGCACCATATCACCAGCATGGATTAATGCTCTCTTCCTGTGAAACACTTGAGATGTTTTTCTTTAGATGGAAAACAATACTACTCTATCTTTACTACTGTCTGGGGCATGAGCAGAGGTGTCCTTATAAAGATGAGAAGGGAAGCAAATAAGAGAGGCCAAGGCTTTCTTTCTGCCAAAACTTTTAAACTCAGGAAGATTGATTAAAGTGAACATCAAAGGCAGAGAAGGGGAAGGAAGTCAGAAAAAGTTCAGTTATATATGGAAGAATAAAGGGAGCACCCCTAATCACTTTGTTTCAGTAATGGTGGAAACACTGTGTCTGAATAAGAATGGATGCTTGTTGGATGGAGGGATGGATGGATGGATGGATGGATGGATGGATGGATGGATGGATGGACAGGTGGATGGGTGGATAAGAGGCTGTCTGGATGGATGGATGGATGAATGGGTGGATAGGTGGCTGGATGGATGGATGGCTGAATAGATGGATGGGTAAGTGGATGGATGGATATGAAGAATGGGTAAGTTGATGGATAGATGAACTCTGGGAATTATCCTCTATGTCCTAAATGGGTCACCTTCCTAAATCATTGCCTGGACTATTGGTCATAGGGATAAATGCTAAAGGAATTATTTCAAATAACTGCTTACTCTGTGACACAAGGAAGAGTAGTACTTCAATTACCTTTAGTTGTTTATTTTAATGGGTATAGATATACACATCTAGTGCCATAAAAGTATTTATTACTTGTTACTCAGTAACTCCACTTGTAAGAATTTATCCTAAAATTTTATTCTCAAAAGAAGAAAAAGAATTTTTTTACATACTGATGGTTTTGAAGCTTGCTCTATAAAATTTAACAATTGTGGCAACCTACAAATATTAAATTATTTCAATATGATAGATTATTAGATAGCCTTAAAATAACAATAAAAATTATGACACAATATGGAAAAATATTTACAGTAAAGGAAAATTCAACATTATATGCACATGTATAAGGAGCATGTATAAATTTTATAATTGCAAAATATAAATAGTAATTACAGTTTTATGCATAACTGCAATTACAATTATGTAGAGGTATATTTTCATGTCAAGGGCCTGGAAAGAATCACCAAAAGGACAACAGTATATATGTTAAGATGATAGAATTCTGAATGGATAATATTATTCAGTTTAAAAATTCAGTTTAAAAATTATTAAAAATTGGCAGGAAGTATTTTCCTCTAGTGTAAGTATAAAAATATTATCAAAGGAAATGAAAATAAGGAAAAACATTTTTAAATGATTATCAGTGTTGTCCCAACCAGGCCCTCTTTGGATCAGCATTTCAGATAAAGTCAGTGAGCTCTGGGGCAGGACCTAATGGGACAGAGGAAAGAAGAAACATACAGCAGAGGACAATTTTCATGGAAATATATAAGAACATCCCTGAGAGTAAATGACTCTTGTCCTCTTCCTCCCCAAATTTTCTCACCTTGATCGTCTCCTCCCCTCTCCTGTCTTCTCCATGACCATGTCCTGTCAATTACCCAGACCACATGGCTGGCAGCCCTTCTCAGCATTTTCAACATTATGTTCTCACAGCCTTCACTACTCCATCTCTACAGCCTCCAACATGTTAGCCTAAAAATATACTGAGCATATTCGTTTTCTCTTGATGTGTAACAAAATTATCACAAATCTAGCCATTTAACATAACACACTTACATTTATCTCACAGTCTGCATGTGTCAGGGCACAACTTAGGTCTCACCAGGCTGCAATCAAGGCATCATCTGGGCTGCATCATCATCTGGAGGCTTAACTAGGGAAGAATCTAACCACAAGATCATTTAGGCCATTGGCAGAGGTCACTTCCTCAAAAACACAAGACAGGACCTCCACTTCTCACCAGCTGTCATCCAGAGGCTCCCTCCAGGCCTTAGGAGCCACCAGCAGTTCCCTGCCACATGCACCCCCCCACTCAGAGGCAATCTGTGTTGGCTTCTTTCAGACCGGCAGCAGAATCACTCACTCTAGTTGGCCTCCCATATTGAGTCTCCCTTATCATAACCACAACTTCACTTAGACCGTTATTACCTCAAGCTTCTCATATCTCTGTCTTAGCATCACTGACGAATTTCCAAAGGCAGCCATTCCCTCCCATTCAAGAAGTCCCAAGGATCTCCCTTTAGTTCCTCCATCTTTGCAAGTTCCTCTCATCTCAGGGCCTTCTCCTCTGCCCCTTCTCCCTGCTGCCCAACCTCTCCCATCCCTCTTTCACGTGATTAACTCCTGCTTAGTCTTAATTTCAGTGGCACTCCCTGATTCCCAAACTAGGATATCATTATGTAATAAAATAACCTCTTAGTATTTATGGGTTTAATATTTATTTCCTCTATTGAGTTGCAAGCTCTATGAAAGGAAGAAGAAAATGTCTTTGTGTTATGTGATCCCTGCTGTGTCCCTAGTGCTTACTTAGTTCAGTGCCTGCAGCACAGTAGGCACTCAGTGCATATATGGTGAATGAATAAATTGTAGGCAACATGCCAGAACCTTCCACCCATGACTCATTGAGGCTACCACCCCACTGGATCTTCTCTCCCCAGGATGTCATCAGTATCTTACCAATGGTAAAGTTCAATTGTCTGTCCCCACCTCCACCCTCCTCTACAAGTCTGCAGCTCCTAGCACACTGACCCCTTGTGGCTCTCCTCCCCTTGGCTTTGGAGCCCTGAACTCTCCTAGTTCCTTCCCTAGCTATTCAGTTACACCTTTTGTGTTGCTTTCTGTGATTGTTTTCCTCTTAGAATTTCTGCTTCAATGACATATCAGATAAAGGGCTAATATCCAAAATCTGAAGAACTTATCAAACTCAACACCCAAAGAACAAAGAATCCAATCAAGAAATGGGCAGAAGACATGAACAGACATTTTTCCAAAGAAGACATCCAAATGGCCAACAGACACATGAAAAAGTGCTCAATATCGCTCAGCATCAGGGAAATCCAAATCAAAACCTCAATGAGATACCACCTCACACCAGTCAGAATGGCTAAAATTAACAAGTCAGGAAACGACAGATGTTGGCGGGGATGCGGAGAAAGGGGAACCCTCCTACACTGTTGGTGGGAATGCAAGCTGGTGCAGCCCCTCTGGAAAACAGTATGGAGGTTCCTCAAAAAGTTGAAAATAGAGCTACCATATGATCTAGCAATTGCACTACTGGGTATTTACCCCAAAGATACAAAAGTAGGGATCTGAAAGGGTACGTGCACCCCGATGTTTATAGCAGCAATGTCCACAATAGCCAAACTGTGGAAAGAGCCAAGATGTCCAGCGACAAATGAATGGATAAAGAAGAAGTGGTATATATATACAATGGAATATTATGCAGCCATCAAAAGGAATGAGATCTTGCCATTTGCAATGACATGGATGGAACTGGAGGGTGTTATGCTGAGCGAAATAAGTCAAACAGAGAAAGACATGTATCATATGACCTCACTGATATGAGGAATTCTTAATCTCAGGAAACAAACTGAAGGTTGCTGGAGTGGGGGGTGGGGTGGGAGGGATGGGGTGACTGGGTGATGGACACTGGGGAGGGTATGTGCTCTGGTAAGCGCTGTGAATTGTGCAAGACTGTTGAATCTCAGATCTGTACCTCTGAAACAAATAATGCAATATATGTTAAGAAAAAAAAAGAAGAAGAAGATAGCAGGAGGGGAAGAATGAAGGGGGGGAAATCGGAGGGGTAGACGAACCATGAGAGACGATGGACTCTGAAAAACAAACTGAGGGTTCTAGAGGGGAGAGGGGTGGGAGGATGGATTAGCCTGGTGATGGGTATTAAAGAGGGCACGTTCTGCATGGAGCACTGGGTGTTATATGCAAACAATGAATCATGGAACAGTACATCTAAAACTAATGATGTAATGTATGGTGATTAACATAACAATAAAATTTAAAATAAATAAATAAATTTTATTTATTTATAATAAATAAATTTATAATAAATAAAACCTACCATTTCCAGGTTAAAATTTCTGGAAAAAAAAAGAAAAAAAGAAAAAAAAGAATTTCTGCTTCACCTGCATCCATACAAATCAAAAACACATACCCTGGCCCTGAGCTCTCTTTCTAACCCGACCTACATTTCTAGCTGGCAGTTGGATCTTTCACCTTCAATGATTCACCAGCACCTCAAACTCAACTTGTCAAAAAGTCTCCTCTCCTTTCCTCCTCAGTTCCTCATCTTTCTTGTTGTGTGAATGTCATCAAAATCACCCAGGTTAAAAACCTCAGAGTCATCTTCAGCTGCTCTTGGTCCCTCCCTGAATTGTCTCCTGCACCCAATCCTTCTCATGTAACTCCCTGACAGCCTCCTACATGACACCCATGTCTAGACCCTAAGGACCACTTACCAGTTCTCTTTGTAGAACACTGTTCCCTCTAGCACATGATACTCCATAGTGACCATCATTTGCCTAAAAATAATTCAAACTCCTTACATGACCTCACATGACCACCACAACCTGGCTCCCAGGTTCCTTTGTTGTCTTACCTTTGCCCTCACATTTGTTCTGATCTGATTAACCAAGGGAGTCACTATGTCCACAACTGCTCACCTCTGAGCTTTTGCTCATGGAGTTATTCCTTGCTGGGAATGCCCTTCCCCTCATCCCTGCCTATAAAAAACAAAAATAAAACAACAAATAAAAAGACCTGCTGCCCCTCAAAGGCCAATTCAAATCTAACTTCCTCCGTGAAGACTGCAGACCCAGAATCTGCTATTTCCTCTGTGTCCCAGCCACTGCCCTGTGGCTCTCTTAGAGTACCTAGCACAGTTTTTATAGTGACTCTTCAGGCATGTCTAATCCCACTACTAGACCATGTGCTGCTTGGAGGTCCTGGTCATCTTCATCTCGCCTGTGTCTCCCATGCTGAGCAGAGGGCCTGGCCCACAATCAACATGCTATAAAACGTTATTTTGAAAGACCAAGATTGGCCTGGTGCAAGGCTTCCTTTGCCTAGGTTCTTGAGAGCTGATCCTGTTAGGTTGGAATGATTCAGAGTTGCCTCTACCAAGGCTCTACCTCCAAAATTACAAACAGGAAATCCACAGAGAGGAAAAGCTATGGTTAATAGAAAAGCAAGCTCTCAACCCAAACCACCAGCTGCCTTGTTAAAATTAACAAGCAGCAAAGTGAAACATGTGGTTTAGGAGTAGGGTTTCTTATTGTTATTATTATACACACACACACATACACGGAGGGATACAGAGTACAACTTTCCCAGGAGTAAACTGGCTTTCATGAGTGGCTGGATGAACAAATGGAAGCTGAGAGCTGAGTTTGGAGCATGGAATCAGCGGATGCTCCTTAAAACCCAAAAGAGTAGAATGCGGTGTTACAGTGTGAGCCAACCATGCCAGACAGTGTCAAAGCCCCCAGAATAAAACCAAGCCTCACAACCAGGCCCACTCAGAGACAGCACAGCTTAGACAAGTCACATTGTATCTTCCTCCTTTCTCTCCTTGATACACCAACCAAGTGGTTAGCATAGCAGTTAAAAGTGGGGACTGTGGACTCAGAAAGTCCTGTGTTGGCATCATGGGTCCGTCATTTCCAGGGGCTGTGTCTCTGTATCACAGGGCACAATGGGGATAGAAAAACAGTACTTGATTGATAAGGTTCTTAGCCTTACATGAGATAATATATGTAGAGCATACCTAAACCCTCAATTTATACTACAGTAAAAAATATTTTTCATGTGTTCACTATGTGCCATACACAGCTGAGTGCAATTCAAATTACTCTATGGGTCTTACCTATTAAAATTTGCTCTGGGCACATAAAAGGGAAAGGACGAAAGGCTGTGGCACAAATGGGACAAACATAGGAGGGCCAGGCACAATACTGCAAACTATCTGGGGCCTGGGGCTGCCTTAGCACAGGCTGTTCCCACCCCTTTCCTTACCTACTTTGCTTCCTTGGAAACTCCAAATGGCTCAGTCCCAAGGCAAGCCCTATCTGTCAAAGCAGAGTTGGCCCCAGAGGGAGTTGTTGCCAAATTCCTGTGCTTTGGCACTCAAAACTGAAAATAGAACAATTCTCAGCAGCTTGGGCCTGTGAACACTTTTCAAAATGCATTCAGCAAGCAAAATTCCATTTCCCCAGTGGTGTTTGCACAGGCCCCTGACACATCCCCAGGACTTCTTTCTACCCTCTTCCTCACCATCACATGTTGTTTCTTGTGGACATCTTTGGCCTTCAGTCAAAAATCAGTGGTGTAATGTGAATACTTAACAAGCAGCTCTCTAGAGAGCAGGGAGGGAGTCTGGGTTTGTAGCATATGCCATTTTCCATGGTGTGAATACTCTCACCATGGAGTTGGGAAGAATCTACCCAACTGGGTCTTGTGGCCTAGGGTGAGCCAGCTCCAGCACAATGGAACCCGCAAAATCTCCCTCTACCCCTGTAGGCCTGGCTCCAGAGGAGACATTTTAATTGTCCTTAATGTTCCTACCACCTTCATTTCTTTCAGGCCATTTGAAAATGAATCCTCCTTTGGAAGGTGAGTCCTACTGTCAAGGAATGTAGATTGTTCTCAATGGTGGGAGTGTTCAGGGCTGCCACATGTGGCCTTTCAGACCACCTGGGGCACAGCTCTGCCAGGCACCACTCACAATGACTTTAATGTAAATGGTGGCCTGGTGATGTGTGCAAAATTAGCAGCCTAGAAGTGTCTTTGCTGAAGTCATAAGGCCCTCCTGGATTAGGGGCAGAACAGAAACGTTAAGTCTTCCTAATATCCCCATTCCCAGCCTCAGCAACTTCTCCAGCACCTGAGAACTTGATTCTCAGCCTCAGCAACTTCTCCAGCACCTGAGAACTTGAAACATTCCCTAAGCAAAATGACTGAACATGGTACCTGCCTGATGGCATCAGGAGGTCATAATTTTACTGTTTTCCGAAGAGGCAGTTAGACATTCACCATGTAAGTTGCCTCCCTCCCCACCTAATTGAGTCAGGTCGTTATTAATTCATTCAACAACCATTTAGAGAGAATCTCCTAGTTTCCAGGCATTGGGATAAACATCGGAAATGAACTGAACAAACAAGAAATTCACAACCTAGAAGGTGGCACAGCCAAGCAAGTCAGCAACTGCCTGTAGCATTTACAGAGATATGTGCACACCAAAAAAGAAGCATCACTTATAGGTGAATTTATATTTGCTAACAACTACCATTGAGTGCTCGCTATGGCCCTGCCTTTGCTGAACATTTCCTCAATGTTATTTAATCATTACAGCAAATTTATAAGGCAGATATTATGATCCCTCACTTATGTATGAGGACTTAGAGGCTTGGAGACATTAAAAAGTTCCCCGAGGTCACATGGGTAAGAAACATAGAAGTGGGTCTGGCAGCATGGCACTTGCTCTTAAACTCTGGTCTAGATCTCTAAATCTCTTGGAAGTCAGTAGTAGTGGCTAATCTCTGGGTCAGCTGAGGGCCAAATCTTTCTCTGCATCCTCTGGGGCCTGCTCTGCTGCAAACAAGCCAGATGGGACCCAGAGAAAGAGACAGTCCAACTACCAGGGAACATGCAGTCCCGTATGTGGGGCAGACTGCAAGTTACCTGGGCCACTACAAGTTACCCCACCCTCTGGAGCCCATCCCAGATGCTTCCTTGGAAATTCTGACTTCAAGTTCTTAAATAGTAGAGCACTATTTCTGGAAGGACACAAGACAACCAGCAGAGGTCTTATTTTCTTATTTTTAATAGGTTCTTGTTTTTAAAATAGAACCTAAAGAAGTCAGTAGCATAGAGACAAGATTTGAAGTCGAGGGGAGAAGGGCAAAAATTTCACTCCTAGAAAATTGTTCTTGATTGCTAAGCTGGGTCCTCCGAGATGAGGCAAAGGTGGAATTTGGGGAACAATGCCCTCAGGAAAATCTCAAGGAACTCCAACTAGCCTAGGTTCCAAAGATGGATAACAGTCCATCAGTCTAGCCAGCTCTAGATCCCAGCTAAGGGTTCTTATTCCCAGTTTGGCCAATCCTCCCACTTGCTTCTCTTCCTGGATGTATAGAGATCTTGGAGAAGGCATCCAATCTTGTTCCCCTCAGGTAAGAGAAGAGGATTCAAGAAGTGAGGGAGGACCTCTCAACTTTCTCTGAGGTCAGAAAACATGCCCTTATCCTTTGTAAGCTTTGGAAAATAACAGCACTAATTTCCCTGTGCTTTGGGTTCCACAGCCAATCTAAAGAAATGAGGCAAAGGATCCAGGGCCTGAAGTAAACACACAATAAAAAAAAAATTATTAAGAGGAGAGTTTGTGCCATGAGAGACGATGGACTCTGAAAAACTGAGGGTACTAGAGGGGAGGGGGGTGGGAGGATGGGTTAGCCTGGTGGTGGGTATTGAGGAGGGCACATTCTGCATGGAGCACTGGGTGTTATGCACAAACAATGAATCATGGAACACTTCATCTAAAACTAATGATGTAATGTATGGGGATTAACATAAGAATAAAAAAAAAAAGAGGAGAGTTTGTGTGTCATAGCAATTGAACAAACTGGGACATAAAACAGCTTCTTCAATGTCTATCTGACTGCATGAAGTAACAAAAGGCTTAGGACCTCCTCTTCCACTCCTTCTACTGACCTCTGAATTTCAGGTTTGCTGGAAATCCTGTCCCACTTCAAACACCTGGTAAGCCTAAGAGAGTATTTTTTCTAAGCACAGAGAGATGGGAAATAAATGCTCGTGACTCTGAGCAAATGTGGTCAGAGTCAGGAGAAAATTCAAGGTGGATGTGTGTGGTGAAGTTTTGAAAACTCTTCGTGCCGGCAATGCTTCTGATTAAACTGTGCCCACACCACAGCATCCGACCATTCCTGTGGTCCACAGGCCATGGTTTCTTGGACCAGGCCATCAGGCTCTGAGCCAGCTGGACTGTGGGGGCAAGTTCCCTCTGGCAGTAGGTTTGCAGGCTGCACAGTCCCTGAGCTCTGCAGCCAAAAGCCATGTGGGGACATGGCAAATCCAAACCTCTCAGCCCCTACCTGGAAGCCACAACTCACATCTGGAACTCAAGGAAGATTGCCATTGGACCTCTGGCCATCCTCCCTCTGGCCAGCTCTGTTCTCTGTTGCTAGGAGGTGCTTAAAGAAGGTCCTTGGTTTGCAGATAAAGGACATTCTTTGGGTTTTGTAGTGTCTTGAAATGATGTTCTCTCAAGTCAAATAATAAACAAACTCTTTTTCAAGGAAAGGGGGAACACTGAGATGGGAACAGCATGAAAGGATACCACCAGGCCTCCTGCTTCCCCTGTCACCTTGAGGCCAATGAGTGGAAAAGTTGGGCTAGCCCAGGCCAACTTGGATGGAGGGTGCCTGTCAAGCTCATGCCCAGGCTGTGCTGGAACATCCCCAGCTGGGACACCTGCCTGGCTGGGCTGCCCTCCTTCTGACCCTGTTTGTCTTATTTTCTCCAAAGAGCCCGGACAAGGAAGAGATAGTTAGAAATCACTTCTTTTCTGAGCTTGGGAGCTGATAAATTTAGGGGAGTGAGGAAGAGGAAAGGAGACATTTGCGCCTCTCCCCTTCACCTCGATTGGTCTCTAAATCTAGTTACAAGAGGTATTCTGAGAGGACATCCCAATTGTTCTGAGACGCCACATTCACCAGCCCAGAGCCTGAGCCCAATTCTATTAGCCCAACATCTGGAGAAAACTCTAGTCCAGAACCTTCTCCTCTTCTAAGGAGAGGGAATCTGGGGACATAGGAGTCCCTGTCCCTCACAGAGGTTCAGTTGAAGCCTGCAGACAATTTTCTCACCGGAAGAACATCTTTCTTCTTTTGGAACCCAGGGCCCCGGCTTCCAGATCTGCCCTCCCCATGCTTCTGTATGCTATTGTCATTTATTTTTAATTTCATCTCAATTTTCTTTTTTTCCATCAACTACAATCTGAAATTCATTGCAAGGTCATCCCCCAGGAGGCTGAGCTAGGAATCCAGCAATGCTGATGGAAAGGTGCCTAACAACTTGAGGTTCCAGAGCAAGTGGTGTTTGAATTTAAGTTTATTCCCCTCCAGGATTTAGCACAGACAGGTCTTGAGCAAGCTTCCCAGGATTCTGAAACTAGAACATGGTAAGTGAGACTGACAGGGCAATACAGGGGAATCCACCACCATTGCTGAAAACCCTGGGAGCCTTGGTAGAAAGCCTTCTCCAACAACCACAGAACAGGTATAAGAATCATCAGACCAGAGCCATCACCTGCTTCTAAGACTGTCAACAAGGCTCCTCTTGGAAACCTAGTTTCTCCATCTGTAAAAGAAGATTTTGGACTAGATTATCTTTATCACCTCTTCCAGCCCTGAAATTTGCTGTTTCTAACCCTAACTTAGAACACTGGAGACTTTTCATTTATTTGTTCCCATCAGAGTTCAAGACTAAGAGCTACCAAGAGCAGGAACTCCACCTTTACAGTGTTCCATGTAAATGGGATATGTGCTATATGCAAATATATGTTAATACATACTTCAAGATGTTTCATCCTTATAGGCTATTATCTCACACTTACCCGCACAGGGTCCAGTGCTAGGCCATATGGAGACACAGCAATGAGAAAACAGGAAATCTCTCTTTCAGGGAGTTCAATCCTGGGAAAAGACAGGACCATTCATGAGCAGCTCACATAAAACAAACTATTCTCTGTGCTATAAGGGAGGGATCAAGAGGATCCAGAGGAAACAGGAGAGGCCTCAGCATGACAGGTAAATGAATTAGGGAAGAAGTAGGATATAATTATGGTCTCAGTTTATGGGTATGGTTTGGATATGAGGAAAGGACAGTGGGGACAGAAGGGGCAGTGAGAGCAAAGTCACCCTCAAGTGCCAGGAATATTCATGGAACCATGAATCTGGATGAAGATTGGGAGCAGGACAAGGAGAATGACATGAGGTTGGGAAGGCAAGCAGGGCAGAGAATGGAGGGTCTTGAATACCAAGCTGGGGAGAATAAGTTATTTCAAATGATCGTGATGTTGGCTTCTGTGCTACCTCCACACTTGAAGGAACCTGCTCACTGCCCTTCCCTTCTGCCTCCCCAACCTGATAGGATCCCAAGCCATCCATACCCCAGGATGGAATGAGCCCAGCTTCCCAGCCCTGCACTCAATGTGGCCTCAACACCAAAAAGTGGCCAGGTCCAATCAAAGCATCATCCAACATACACTTCTCTTTTAACATGAAACTCCAAGACCACAGAAAGCCAAAGAAAATGACACTCCAGAAATTTCTTCCATGGGGACTATGAGTCCGATAATCCCACTCAAGGGTAGTCACTGTATAAGAGTGAAAAGTTAACAAAACCCATGGGGACTAGTGCTCAGATGAGGGTTGAGCCCCTCTCTGGGCCTCAGATTCAGGGTGCACTGGACCCTGGCTCCTTACTTGTTCATTTTGGCACATCACAAACACAGCACTGAGGCCTTCCTGATGCTCCCACCCCCAACCCCAAGTTACAGATCAGTTTCCAACTGAGGCAGCTCCAGCCCAGTCCAGCCCTTGAGGAAGAACAGCCATGGGGTGGCTGGTCAGAAGCTTCTTCCACAGGGGCCTCTCCTACATGCACTGAGCACAGTTATCTCCAAGAGTGATTAGGAAGTAAAACAGCTCCCTTCCCCATTAGCAGCAAACTGGCCCATTTGGGCCATGAGACACCCCAGATCCAGGAAACCCAGGGCTCAGCTGACAGCTCAATTAGAGTGGAGAGTCTCCCCCACCCTCTACCTCCTGCTTCTGCCTTTTATTGTTTTTGGCAGCAGAGCAGGGGGGGCCTTGAGGTCGAACTTGTTGAAAGTGCAAGGGAGAGAAAATTGTTCTCATCTGAATAAATAGAGTCAGCTGTTGCCAGAGGGTGAAATCTCCCCATGGTAAGTTCCCCTAGACAAGCCACCGCAGTGTTGGCTGCATGGGCACTTGAACTGGGGCCAAGGCTATCTGGGTGATTCTGGAGATGGCTGCCAAGTAAGATGCTGCATGGCTCATCCATGTGGCTTTGGAATGTCCCTCAGGGGAGTAGGATGGCAGGGGTGTGGAAGGTTGGGTGCAGGGAGGGAGATCCTGGGCCACGCTTGTGTTGTTGGTGTTCAGCACACACCAGCCCTCCTTCCATATCAATGACAGAGGGGGAGTGGGAGAGTGGGCACCTACCACCATAGAACCCCAGTTCACAGGTGGCATCCTTGAGCCCTTAGCCATGGGGCTGGTGGGCTCTCTGAGAAAAGGCCAATGCAGTGAGCTGGTGCCCTGGATGCTTCCCGGTGATCTAACATCCTGGGAACATACCCACGGTGCTTTGAGGACATCACCCAACCAGAACAACAACCTGCTTGCCCCGGAAACTCCAAAAACTTCCATTCCAAAAGTTGCATCAAATGGGCTCAGGAAAGGGAAGTGAAAGGACACAGGTGAAGGGAGGCATGGTGAGTGAGGGGTGGGGGGCGAGTTGAAGAAGAAGAAAGAAAAAGGAGCCATGTGGTAGGCTGGAAAGAGCGCTGGGACTGAGTCTGGAGAGGGGTTCCAGTCCCTGCTCCTTTCTGAATTAGATGGCTGACTTCAGACAAGCCCCTAACTCTCCAGTTGAAGAGGGAAGCTAGACTGCATGTTATTTGAGGTCCCATCACACTCTCAGCTAATATGCAGTGAAACCCAAAACCAGGAACCAGTGCCTCTTTTCTCTGACCACCAACTCTGACCCAGTCATGAAAAAGAACATCAATCTGGTCACCACTTCCTGGCATCTGCTCCCAACACAGCCTCCTGGACTTCTCTGCTCCAGGGACTGCGAGAAAAGTCTCGTTCGAAGACCCAGAGATGCTGCCGCACATGCTAAGCAGGATAAGCCAAATCATATGGAAAATTCTTTTTCTGCTCTAGTGGAAAAGTATGCAAGGAAATGAAGACTCAGACAGCAGTGTTTCTGTTTCAAAGGAGCCGAGAAAACCAAACAGGGCAGGCCACTGACAGACAGCAGTGGAAGCATCCCTTGCACTGAAACATCTTCCAGAAAGAAAGGGGCCACCTGATAGAGTACTGTTTGCTATATTTTTCCCATGGGGGCCAGCTTTATGCCGTAATAGCAATTCCTTACGTTTATGTGGTGTTTGACAGTTTCCAAGGCACAGCACATTTTTTACTTCACTCAATCCTCACAGCCTCTGAGTAAGGAAAGTGGCATCAGCCTCCCCGTGCAGATGAGAAAACCAAGGCATGCAGATTAAGGGATGTCCTAGGCTTGCACCAGAGCATGTGCTCATCTCCCAAAATGATCATCTTTGGGGGTGGGTAGAGGGCAGGCAAAATCAGAGGAGAGGGTTGTGACAAGTGCAAAGGACCAAGAAAAAGGCATCTTGGGTCTCATTGCAGGGTGCATTTAATATCCCTGTTTCTCAATATCCCCTCCCTCTTCCCCCAACTCCTTAAAATACTTGAAAAATTTCAGTGCTTCCTGGTCAGGATATGCAGCTACAGACTAACAAAAATTTCATAGAACAGGCAGAAGGGACAATAGGGATCATCTAATCTACCTTGTTATTTTACAAATGGGGAACTGAAGCCCAGAGAGGTGAGGTAACTTGCCTAGGGTCACACAGCTAGCTAGTAGCAGAACACAGGTTAGAACCTGCTATTCCTGCCACCTAACGACACTGGGGCAGTTAGCATGCTTGGCCAATGGGAATGATCTGGGAAGGAACTGGCAAGTTCCAAACTCAGCCAGACCCTCTGTGTCCTTCTCCCCTCCCCTCTTGAAGTTGTACCCCCTGGGCCCTTGTGCTCCACATCAAAGTTGGAGGCTGAGCCAGCAAGCCTTCCTCTTATATGGAATGACTCCAATATTCACGTCTGAGGCACTAATTCCAATTGGAAACCTCTTGCCAATCCAAACAGAACAGGCTGATAAGAAAGCTTTTGTTTTTTCTCCATTGTTTACGGAGCCACACTTTGGAGGCCTGAGCCCATCTGAATAACTCCAGGGCTGATGCCGGGGAAAAGCTTCCTCCCAGAGCTGTGAGAGGCCACCTACAACCAGGGAGTTCTCTCTAAATGGTAAAGGGTATCTTCTACCTCTTGGGAGCCTTATTCCTTCCTTCCTTTATTCAATGATCACACATTGAGCCCACTATTTGTCAGCCCTTATACTAGAAGCAAGATTCATACATGTGGATAAGGCAGAAAAACCACCTCAAAGAGTCTTCATTCTAGCTGAGAAGCAAATCACATCTACATCTTCCTGGCAAACTCCAGAGTCTAAGGGAACTGACTTCAGAGTTATGAAACCCAAAGTGATGGCATTCCAGCCTGGCAGGTCAATCAGACCTGGAAACGTCAACTCAGTGACCCAAGGCTATAAATTGATTAAGGACAGGGAATATGTCCACCCGTAGGGGGAAGAATTTATGGAGGAGGCAGGTCTCAAACAGATCTTAAGAAAGAAAGAGGATTTAGACAGATGGAGCCCTGTGGGGCAGGGGTGGGGCAAGGAAGCTAGTGTCTGGGTGCTCATTATGTTTCTCCTGCATTCAGCAAGCTAGCTGAGCTATCTCATTCAATCCACCCACAGCTGTACAAAGTAGCTATTCTATTCCCATTCCATAGATGAGGAAACTGAGGCTCACAGAAATTAAGTGATCTATCTATCCATGATCATAGTTCAGCTCCAGGCCTGTGTGACTCCAAAGCTCATGCTTTTTTCACTGCACTGTGCCTTGGGAGGAACTGAGAGGAGGCTCTGGTGCTGGTTATTGCAAAACCATCCAAAAAAGCCAAAAACAGCTAAGTTGCAGAATCTGTAAAAATTTTGCTCTTTAAAACTGTTGTTTATTCATTGGGGCACCTGGGTGGCTCAGTCGGTTAAGTGTCTGCCTTCAGATCAGGTCATGATCCTGGGATGGAGCCCCATGTCAGGCTCCCTGCTCAGCGGGGAGTCTGCTTCTCCTTCTCCCTCTGCCACCACCCTTCATTGCCTCTCTCTGTCTCTCAAATAAATAAATAAAATCTTTTATCACCATCACCACCATTCTGACAAGACTCCATATAATGAACAATAACCATGTGCTAGGGTCTAGGCTAAGTTATAATTCCATTTAAGTCTTCTAACAACCCAGAGAGTTTAACCATACTATTACTGTCCCCATATTACAGGTGAGAAAACCCAGGCACAGAAGAAAACCCACCCAGATCACACAACTATTGGTTAGATGCCAGCCCAAACAGTCTGGCTCCCACCCCATGGTCTCCAACACATTGCTTATTCTTTGAAGGAGAGTGACCTTGTATCTGTATCTTGCAGATGTCACAAAGACAAAACAAAAGAAAAGACTTTACAAGTAGGAAAGCTATTGATTTGACTAGGCCGCCGAAGGTCCCAAAGTGGTCATTGTGGAGGGAAAGGACACTCCAAGTAGGCTTCAGCCTGAGATGATGTTTGGAGGGAATAGTTCAGGAATTGCTGGACAGTGGAAAAATAGGGCCCAATGGGCTGTGAGAATACAGGCATGGAGGGTCCTGTGGGCAGCCAACGGAAAGAACGTGCAACCTCAAGGCCATGGCTATTGCAGATCCAGCCCCATCCTGCACTTCCCAAGCACCCCAAAGGCAGCTCAGTCTCTACAGAGTTCTTCTGTCCCTACAAGTGATGGATGCCAGACGCCATATCCTTCACAGGAGGAAATGTATCTTGGAATATGATCTCTCGTCAGAGTACATGTTGCTTTTATAGGTTGTGAGTGGAATCCCACAGACTCTTGTCTTCCTTCCCTCCCCCTCTCGCCTCATCCATTCCCAGCCTGGTGTTCCTTCATAAATCAGCAGCCTGATGGAGCCAAGTTCTGCTTCCCACTTTTTAAGTCTGAGGGCATTTATTCCTGCTGATAAACTGGATTTAGACAGCTTTGCAAACCCCCAACTGTGGCCAAGATTATGAAGGTGAAATATTCATTTGGCTCCGTCCTGTCAGGGAGAAGAATGTACATACAGGCTCAAACTGAGCCCATCTGACAATATTTCCACACGTTAGTGTCCAAGGGAGAATTACTTTTGTCAGGGACTGGAGCTATGTTTGGGGGTTGGCTAGAGACATAAATCAGGATTATTACATTGGTGCTTCCACCAGACTCCCAGAAAGGGGAGGCAATACTGCAGGCCTCCATTGTAGCCTGTGGGTTCACCATAACAAATAAGGCCCTTTGACCAAACCCAACCATCATCCCAGGCAGCACATGACCAGATCCAGACCGTAAAAATGGCCATGCTCTTCAGCACTTCTGCGAAGACTCTGGGGCATCACTGGCATCCCTCATGCCTCATGCCATACAAACAGGGAGGGCCCAGGGGTATGGTCCAGAGTGCAGGCCACCCCACAGCATCTGCCCTTTCTTTCCTTTTGCAGGATCCTGGCTAAATCTTACTATGGAATCTGTGTGAGAAACAGGAAATGGTGCTTGTCAGTGGGACATGCAAGACTGAAAAATAAAACTGCCTTGTTTCATGGATGCAGGAATGGGAAGAAGGCCATTAATGCCTTCCTCTCCTCAGAAGTTGTGTACTGCGTATAGATACCTAGCAAAGTTTGGGCATGGGCACAGAAGCCTGCCTGGCACCATTCTGAGGACCCCAGTGCTGGAGAGAAGCAAAGCAAGGGCCTAGGAGTCTGATTCCGAAGCCCATACATCCCTAAAGCCTGTGCTCTCAGGTTCTACCATCCTGCACTTTTCTCATGCAAGGAGAGGGACTCCATGATTGATGGAAGGCAGGTGAAGACCCCAGGAGAAGCCTAGGTACCTCCCATATCATGCATATTTACCTTGGCATCCACTGCACATTCAACTTAGTGGCATGGCTGATGTCACAAGAAGATGAGAGAAATACCACCCCCCAGAGTAAGGTGCAGGAAAGTCCACCTGACAATGAGCAGTTGTCAAACAAAGCAAGAGTAAATGGGGTGGGGGGAACACAGAATCACCCGTGCTCTGGTAGAGTCAAATCCCACCTCTGCCATTTGCCAGCTGTAAGGCCCTCAGCATGTTACCTGCTCTCTCTGAGAGTCAGTCCCCTTACCTGGAGAATGGGAACTGACAAGCTACCTGGTCATGTTATGAGGTTAACAATGCAATCAACATGGTCAGTGCAGCACCTAGCACACTCAGACCGTCAGCAAGTGATTTCTCACAGCTGAGCAGAAGGAAAACAAGCTCCTTCCTACCCCTGGTCCATGCTACCCTGCTTGGTTGGTGGACTTGCTGACCATCAAAGCATTTGATTTTAGGTTCTCTTTGTAAAGCTTTAATGGCATCTCTCCCTCAAACATTTTACAAGTCCTCGGAAACTAAGACATTCCAGACTGGCCTGGCAATCCCCAGCTCAGCGTGGAGCATGGCTTTCCCTCTGATGCTCCTCCTCCCAGCCCTCACTCTGCCCTCAGTGCAACCAATCTCCTTGCCATCCCTGGGCACATCCAGGCCTTCTGCCTAAGCTCCCTGCTCCTATTGGTCCCTTAGAAAAAGGGATGGGAATAAATCCTCTTGTCTGCCTCACAGAGATTATTTTACATTGGAAAAGTAACATTACCATACGCAAATGATATAAAATTCAGAGTACAAGAATTTATTACACAATATGCAGTAAGTCTGCTGTGCTTTGTAATTACTTTTCAGATAGTACATATGTTTTACATACTCTTCTAGATACACGGTACATTTCATAGTTATTGAAAATGTTTTAACAGTCCCCTACTCCAGACCCTCAATCTAGTTCCCCAGAAGTGACCACTGTTAAAAGACTTTTGCGTATCCTTCTGGAAATTTTCTGTTCATATATAAACACTCAAACTCAATTGTTAAACAAATGAGAGTATTCTGTACATACCATTCTTTGCCTTTTTGTTTTGCTTAATATTCTATTTTGGAGATTGTTTTAATAGCAACTCATACAGAGCTACCTTATTGTTTTTAATGGCTGCATGGGGTTCCATTGCTTGGATGTCCCGGAATTCATAACCTGACCTCTAGTGATGAACACTTGGGTTGTTTTCAGTCTTTTGCTACTACTAACATTGTTATAGTGGGTCTCTTGTTCATGGATACCTGCCCATATGTGTCAGGGCGTTTGTAGCATCCAATCCTAGAATTTTGAATTCTGAGAGAGTCAAATTGCTTTTCTAAGAAGCCATAACCATTTACGCTCTCAGAAGCAGGCTGGTGCTTATTTCTCCACCTCACCAACATTTGCTACCATAGTAGTGGATACCAAAATAATGTATACAAAAGTCTTATACACTGCGAAGCTCCACATATTATATCCAGAATGGCACCCTGATTGCCACCCTCTTCCATGAAACTTTTCCTGATTTTTCACTCTCCAGCCCAATGTGACTGCTTGCCTCCTCTGATCCCATACAGCACCTCATCCTCTCCTTTCTTGCAGCTCATGTGTACTTCTGTATACTGCAGTTCTATACATATTGGTCTTCTATCTATCAGACTGTGAGACTCAACTAGTTTGCTTAGTTTCCATCTCCTCAAAATTTATAGCACTTACACAAAATAAAGACTTGCAGAGTTAAATTTGGATCCTACCAACCCAAGTTTCTTGGTTCTGACAGCCTGGCCATTGTGGGCAGAGGAGGGTCTCGGGTTATTGGGTGACATGAAGATCCCCGCCATAGTGTCCTGCAGAATGCTACTGGTGTCTAATTGTTTCTCCTCTTGCCCCACAATTTTTCATGAGAGGAAGACCATTCTGACTTTTAACTGGGCTCAGAATGTGCTTTACTGGGTATGTGAGCCCCAGCAGGAATAAGACACTTTATCATGGTCATTTGCTTAGAAGCAGGTGGCTTTACTGGGGGGAGGGAGAAACAAAGAGAGTGAATGCTTTTTTTCCTTTACTCCATGCAGCTCCACAGGCAATGTGGGCAGACCTCTAAAGAAACTGAAAAGCCAACTCCTGCCCACTCCAGCCAGCTACCAAGGCCCAGGACTAAGCTGTCCTAAGCCTTCAAGAGAGTAGCTTCTAGTATACCACAGCAGGAGCACTAAACGTGGAGTCTCACCACACAACTCTTTGAGCCATTCCTGTGCTTGTCTCCTCTTCTTTAAAGTAGGGACCACATTCCTCATTGGCTTGTGGTGAGGATAGAGGTAATAATAAATAGCTTTTCAGAGCTTTGAAAAGGTTTTCACAAACAGGGTTCACTGATGAAAATTAAATTAAAAACACTGTGCCCACTTCCCTAGCCAACTTGACCCATACACCCCACTGCTTGTGTATCTTCCTAAGCCTGGGAAGGGGAAGCCAGCATGGAATTTCTCTCCTCTTATTTCATAAATGGACCCAGAGGTGGTGAGTGTTGGGGCCAATTGCACATGAATACCCTGTGCTCCCCTGATACCATCTCAGGTCCCCAGTGAGGTCAACACACTGCCCAACTTTGGAGTCAGAAGGATGGCAGCTACCAGGTGGGGAGGGGAGGACCCACCTTTCAGCTCCATCAGCCTCTCCAACAGCAAGGGGAGACCAGGGTGGTAACAGGTACCAAGGCCAGGGTGAGTGCCAAAACAAGAATGCTTGGCAGTTCTGCCCAACCCACCCTGCCTGTGCCTGTTTTCCTGGAGTGGTCAGGGCATGAGGGCATTCAGGCCTGTGTCTCGTGTCAGTACAGACAGGTAACCTCCACAACCCTCCTGGTGCAGTCCCCACTTCCCTCTGTACCCCACCCAAGTTCCCCAGCCTGGGAGCCACTCTTCTGGGAGGAGTCAAGTTGCCCAAGAGAAGAAGCAATGCAGTCCAGAAATCTGGAGCTATGATGGTGCCATTACAGATGCTGCTATAATAGATAGGCTTCCAGGCCATGTCCCTTCATTTCCTTTTTCCTCTACTTTCCTTTAACTCTTCACAATTTTCTCCCTGTCCAAACTCACTGCCACTCCCTTTGATACACTCAGTATCTCAGTGTCTCTTCATGTCTTGGTGCTTTTCTCTCTTTCTCCCTGCCCTCTCCCCACCTCCCTCTGCCCTACCTCTTTCTCTCTTTCTCTCCCTCTCCTCCCACCTTCACTCCATCTCTTTCTCCCCATTGTGCAACCTCTCCTACCCCCCACCTTCCTCACTCCCCCATCTCCCTTATTCCCCATCCCCCCACCCCTCTACATCATTTCAGATTTTCTGAGCATTGGGAATAACTGCATGCTAGAGCTAAGGCAGGGCCTCGTAAACCCTCATATGGGGAAATTCAACTTCCTGCTGGGGAGTTGCCATTTATTAAAAGGGCAGTTGGGGTGAATGTGTCTCATTCATCAGTCCAGGGGACTCAGAGCACATGTCCAGCTGACTGCAGGCTTCTGAGCATCCCCTGCTCACTAGCTTTCTACTTGCTCTGCCTCCTACTCTTTCTTCTGCACAGAGAAATGCTATAAATCTTTTCTT
This sequence comes from Mirounga leonina, assembly GCF_011800145.1. NCBI lineage: Eukaryota > Metazoa > Chordata > Mammalia > Carnivora > Phocidae > Mirounga > Mirounga leonina. The sequence continues at coordinate 25,360,511 of NW_023270387.1, read as the reverse complement.
TCTTATTTTGTGACACTCATCACATCCTTTACCTCCGAACCCTACTCACAATTCTTTAACTCCTATTCTGGGGCTTAGTAACTCAGGGAGACCTGCCCAAGGAAAGAAAGCTCTGTGCCAGACTGGAGTGACTTTACCCTAATAGGATGTATTCAACCAGATGGCAGAAAACAAGTCATCAAAGAGAACCAAGCATCAGATGGAAAGAGAAGTAGGGAGCAGGGGAGAGTTGGCCTAGGTGAACTTTTAACCTTTAAGACCCTTCTGAATTTATACATTAAAAAGTTGTAAGGCGGGGTGTCTGGGTGGCTCAGATGGTTAAGCGTCTGCCTTCGGCTCAGGTCATGATCCCAGGGTCCTGGGATCGAGTCCCACATCGGGCTCCCAGCTCAGCGGGGAGCCTGCTTCTCCCTCTGACCCTCCCCCCTCTCATGCTGTTTCTGTCTCGCTCACTCTCTAAAAAAAAATAAATAAAATCTTAAAAAAAAAAAGTTGCAAGGCCCTCAGCTTGGTGTTGCTACCAACTTTGAGAGAGCTGAAGTTCAGATCCCCATGGTCCCTAGAGAAACAACCACATCTAAAAATTTCCCTCCCTGTCCCCTTTCTCCCAAACACCACTACTTTTTCTGGCTAATCAGGTTCTCTTTATTTCTATGAAATGCCCATGGGGTGTGAGAGAGGACAATGCTTTGGGTCTTTTTCTTCATTCTTTGCCTTTCTTCTGTTACAGCACTTTCAGATCTATTATCTCATTCTTCTCAAGAAACTGACTGTGTAATTTGAAGGTGAGAAGTTTCCAACCCTGAAATGAGGACAAATCCCTCAGAGATGGAGTTAGAAAGTTTACTCCCAAGACAAAGAGATCAGCCAGAGATGCTGCGCTGGGCAGTTGGCACAGTGCAAGTGAAGCAGGGATTATGGAATAAAGGAGAAGACAGTTTAGAGCAAATTGCAGGAGCAAGGTAGTCGGGGAGGTTCTGCTTGGGTCGCTGTGTATAGATGGCCTGAGATCCCAAACTTCCAAAGGGATCCCTTGCCTTTTGTTAAGTGGAAAATAAATCTTTCACCACCCCTCCACTTGTGACCCCCTGCCCTGCAAAGCAGAGCCTCCTGAAGCTGCATTTATTGTCAGGAAGAGGAAGGGAGCATCTCACAGGGAGTGACTCCCTTCCTTTCCATTGCCACCAGTGCTTCCTCAACATGGACCAGAGTCATGGGGGTGCTTACTCTTGGCAAGTTCAATAACCAATCCTCTGCAAGCTGTACTTCCTTGTGGTGACACAATGTTAGGCTGAAGCAAAACATCCCAACACCATTTATTCTTCTTGTAGTGGTCTATAGTCAAATTCCTTTGCATTAGCAGTTTCTGTTGATTTCATTGGGAACTGAAGGACCTCTGGGACAGTAAAGATGTCTCTGTTTTGATGGAAAAGGTGACAGAGGCAGGATTCAACCAAAAGGCAGTATTGATAAGGATAGAAGCACTGGCTTTGGAGTCAGAGAGGTCCAAGTTCAAGTCTCTTTTACTTTGCTATGATGAGATCGGGGGCATATTTCTTTTACATCCAGAAGGGATTATGATAAGGGCGATAGTAACAACAGCCTATAGCATGGTGATGATGATTCCATGAGATACTACATTTGAGGCACTTAACACAACACTTGACAGAGTCAGTAGTCAACAAATGAGAACTTGAAAAACAATAAAGTAATACCGTAGCAGAAAGAGAGCTGTTGTCTGTTTTGTTACTGGGGTCAGTGGCTGGGTGGACTTCTAGAGCTTTTGAGAGCTTCCCCTTGGAGTCCTAAGATACAAAAGAAACGGGTAGAATTCAACAAGGAATCCATTCTTCTCAGGGCATGTAAGACACAGACCATCTCTTTACCTACAATCTTAGACTATTCATAAAGACTTAAAAAGTTGTCAAAAGTAGCCTCACAAGTGTTTACAAAAATTAGCCTTCTAGTCCCAGGACATTAAAAAATTTTTTTTACTTCAAAAATCTTTGAAAGCAAATTGACCTTCAAACGATAAAATGGAAACATGTTTTGCAACAAAGATGGTAAAAGTTAATACCTGTGGTTCAAAGAGATTATTGTTTGGAAATATTTATTCTCTCCTCTCTCCATCTCCACAAGTAGAGTATGCATCATTGCCCCTGGGCTTTGGGCATGGCTGTGTGACTTGTTTTGACCAATGGAATGTTAGCAAGTTCAATAACCCAAAAGGTTAAGAAAACTTATGCAGTTGAACTTGTCTCCTGTGCTTCTGCCATCATCTTGAATAGAACATGCCAAGCTAGCCTGCTGATCCCATGAGAGGGATGAGAGACCCTTGGAGCAGAGCTGCCCCAACTGGGTCCAGCCTATACCAGCTAACCTAGAGAGGCATGAGCTAAACAAACGTTTATTGTTGTATGAGATTTCTGTGATTTGTTTTATGCATTATTACTGAAGAAATAATTCAATGACATGGAAATTGACATGACTGGCATAAAAATGGGGTTCTGTTATTTTAAAAAAAAGCTAAAATACATGGCATTGAAACTGGACAGTAGGTGGAGAACTAGAAAAATGACAACTTGTATTATACAGTGGTGAAATGTACATCCAGCCATAGCTTGGAAGATAGCAAGTGTACCTAATGAACTTGTGAACTTGGGCAGAATGTTGAAAACATGAGTTGATTTCTTGTGCTATATATGATAAGATCCTATAAAAAAGAGACAAACTTAGAAAAGAACTGATCAGTTTGCACTCAGAATTTAGAAGTAATATAGATAACACAATTTCTTATCTCGAGTCTCTCTATCCATTGAAAATTTTCAAATTAAAACATAGCTGAGACTAAATTAAAGCATAGACCAAATATAGGAAGCTGCCAAAATAGCATGGTGACCTCAAGATAAAGACCACTTCAAGGGTGTAACACCCTCTGTTAGGACCTCTAGAAGAATTAAGATAGCGCTAGTAGAGCCCCTGACCTGGACAAAAGAGGTTCGAGGGAGACCCAGGGGTCTTAAAGACATGGTCCCATGGAAACTATGGAAATACATCCCCTGTATGTCCCAGTGCAGGAGCATAATTGAAAAGCCCAGCTCCTGTGCTCTGAATGCCATCCTTACTTCCACTCCGAGGCCACACTTCTGATGGGCTGGTCCAACGCAATGATGGAGCACAGCAGGGATGCTAAACAGGCTTGCACCTAGAACACATAACACCTCTAACAAGCTACTTTAGCTGAACCTAACAACCATGCTGAACTCTCTTAGAACTTTACTGCAGACTGAGATGCCTCCACCCAACCTTCCTTCTTTTCCTCTTACCTTCTGTTGGGGACAGAACTGTAGTACAAGCTGGCTACTCTCCCAGCTTCTCCCAGCTCCCTCACCATTTTCTTTCATCTTATCTTGGCATCTGCTTCTCAGAGGACACTCCTAACCCAAGTGGCCACAGGAGTGGTCCAAGAAGCAAAGGATAAAGACCCCTACCTCCACCATTCTTGTTGGTAGATGAAGCACAGATAGTCTCTGGCATAAGATAGTAGTTCAAATTGCTAAGGCTTCATCAGTAGTACCCTTGGGAATGTCCCAGTGGAGAGGAATGTTGTGGTATTTTTTTAAATATGGAAAAGGGCACCTGGGTGGCTCAGTCGGTTAAGCATCTGACTCTTAATTTTGGCTCAGGTCATAATCACAGGGTTGTGAGATCGAGCCCTGTGTTGGGCTCCGTGCTGAGCATGGAGCCTGCTGAATAGTCTTTCTCTGCCCCCCCACCTCTAAAAAATTAAAAAATAAAAATAAAAATATGGGAAGAACAATGTCTACAAAGACTCAGAGTTGGCTATTACTGCTAAGTCATAGAGATGCCCTGCAGAGGGACAGAGATTGAGGGCCACTAACAATGGCTAAGTGTGAGAGCTAAAGGCCCTCTTGGGCAGTCCCAGTGAGGCCCTCATCTCCTTCAATGGAACAACAAACACAACTAAGTGGCAATCTCAATGTCTAATTGTTACAGTCACAGAGCTCCAGAAACATTCGAATACTCAGCCAATCTCTTATGCATAAGAAATCGCCCTGGTGGGTAAATCTGGGACCTCAAAATATGTTAAGGAACTTCTTAATGAAAATGTTGACCCTTCAGTCTTCCTCTCCTCCTCCCCAGAGCCTCTAAGCTTGCTGAGGTGGCCCACCCTTCCCTATTAAAAATTAGCACTTCAACCCTGATGTTTATAGCAGCAATGTCCACAATACCCAAACTGTGGAAAGAGCCAAGATGTCCATCGACAGATGAATGGATAAAGAAGATGTGGTATATATATACAATGGAATATTATGCAGCCATCAAAAGGAATGAGATCTTGCCATTTGCAATGACGTGGATGGAACTGGAGGGTATTATGCTGAGCGAAATAAGCAAACAGAGAAAGACATGTATCATATGACCTCACTGATATGAGGAATTCTTAATCTCAGGAAACAAACTGAGGGTTGCTGGAGTGGGGGTGGGGTGGGAGGGATGGGGTGACTGGGTGATAGACACTGGGGAGGGTATGTGCTCTGGTGAGCACTGTGAATTGTGCAAGACTATTGAATTTCAGATCTGTACCTCTGAAATAAATAATGCAATATATGTTAAGAAAAAAAAGAAGAAGAAGATAGCAGGAGGGGAAGAATGAAGGGGGGAAATCGGAGGGGGAGACGAACCATGAGAGATGATGGACTCTGAAAAACAAACTGAGGGTTCTAGAGGGGAGGGGAGGGGGGTGGGAGGATGGGTTAGCTTGGTATTAAAGAGGGCACGTTCTGCATGGAGCACTGGCTGTTGTGCACAAACAATGAATCATGGAACACTACATCTAAAACCAATGATGTAATGTATGGTGATTAACATAACAATAAAAAATTTATTTAAAAAAAACTAGCACTTCAATGATGGATGCTGCTGCAAGGCCCTCTCCCCAGAGGCAATAGGTTTCCCCTTAGAAGCTGACCCCTGTCTCTCCCTGGTTTCTAGGCCAATAACTACAGTTAAATACCAGAACAACCCAACTGGGGACATGCTGTGCCTGATAGGGGAGTAAAGAGACTATACACTGAAAGAATTGCAAAAATTAGCGAGCACATACCAGCAGAAGCCAGAGAAGCACTCTTGGGATTGAATTTGAAGACACTTGATCAAAGTAGTCAGAATGTAAGATTGGGTGAGCAAACATTAATTGATTTCAGGGCACTTTCTCTCATTAATGGACTTAACACCCTAGAAAGGACCCAGGCAATGGGCCAAACAGCTGCTGGGATGGCTCTTAAGACCCTGGAAAGGCAGTAGCCGCATAGAGAATTGGAAATGCTTGAGTTACCCTGGAAGACAATAGAGAGAGGTGTGAGAAGCCTGAGGAAAGTGAGTGAACTGCAGTAGACAGAGTAGGTGAGGCCAGAAGACCTTCCATAAGAGGACCCCTCTTCCATCAAGCACTGAGAAGATTGGCAGGAGCCAGGGTTGCCAGATTTAGCAAATGAACTACAGGATTCCCAGTTCAATTTGATGGTAGAAAAGGCAGTCACAAAGCTGGGTTTATTAATACTCATAGGAATAAGAGAGCTCCAAAGAAACAGAGTCAATAAGGGTGCTGCTTAATATCTAGAATCCAAAAAAGGCATATTAAAGGAGCAGGAGGCTAAAAGCAGACCATCAGCTCAAATAAAAAACATGGTCCCTAGTTCAGTTTCCAGACCTCACTGGAACCATTGACAGGACAAATGACTGGATTCCCAGGAGGAAAGACCCTGCAACACCATGGCAAATACATAACACATGATTCTCCAGAGGGTCCTAACAGCCATTTATTCAGGTGACTGTATATCAGGGAAAGGGAAATAACCAGAATGTTCGAGGACAATTGAACATAGGGTCTAAGCTGATATCAATACCCAGAGACCCAAAGCATCATTATGGCTTCCCTGTTAGAACTAAGGTCTCTGCAGTCAGGTAATAAATGTAGTCCCAGATAAAGTCTCAGCTCACAAAGTGCCCACCAGGTGCACAGACTCTATTCACACAATACCCAAGGATATAATTAGAACTGATATATATGGCAGTTGGAGTAACCCCCACACTAGATCCCTGGCTTATGGCATAAGAGCTGTCTGCCTTCAGCTCAGGTCATGATCTCCAGGTCCTGGGATGGAGCCCCATGTCAGGCTCCCAGCTCAGTGGGGAGTCTGTTTCTCCCTCTCCCTCTGCCTCTCCCCCTGTCTCTCCCCCTGCTTGTTCTCTCTTTCTCTCTTTCTCTCTCTCTCAAATGAATAAATAAAAAAATCTTAAAAAGAGCTATCATAGTAGGAAAGAGTAACTGGAAACCTTAGAAATTTTTTTAATAAAAAACCAGTCATACTGATCTGTGGGCCACTTTTATTTATTTTTTTAAAGATTTTATTTATATATATGAGAGAGAGAGAGAGAGCACAAGAAGGAGGAGGGGAAGGGGAGAGGGAGAGGGGGAAATAGACTCCCCACTGAGTGTGGAGCCTGACAATGCAGGGCTCAATCCAGGACCCTGAGATCATGACCTGAGCCAAAGTCAGACTTGGCTGACTGAGCCACCCAGGCACCCTGGAAACTCAGAACTTTTACCCCTTAGCCCTCAGCCTAAATATCATATCCTTCGGAGAATGACAGGATGAGTGTCACCATTAATGATCCACAAGATGCTGGGTCTATAGTACCTAAAATGTCTCCATTTAATTCACTAGTCTGACCCCTGCAGAAACCAACAGACCCTGGAGAATGACTGACTATATACCACCATAAGCTTAAGTGCTTAAGAGCCCCAATTGTAGCTGCTGTGTCCAAAGTAACCTATTGCTACAGTAGATTAATAAAACCTCAGGGTATGTAATCATTGATTTTACAAATGCATTCTTTTACATTCCAACCAAAAAAGAAAATCAGAAATCGTTTGCATTTGTATGGGGCAGAAGACAACATTCTTTCACAGATTTGCCATGAGGTTATGTTAACTCTACCACCCTCTGTCATAATATCATGTACTCCAAAGGTGGGTTATAAAATGTGAAGATTTGAATCTTGAATGTGAAGACTCAAGAATCAGCCACTTGAATTAAGTTTTTAGGGTCCAATAGTAAGAGGCATACCAGGATATCATTCTAAAGTAAAAGACAAATTGCTGCATCTTACATTCCTAGCACCCAGAGTACCTAGTAGGCTTTTTTGGGTTCTGGATATAACACATTCCACACCTAGAAATATTGCCCTTTTCCTTATACAGGGTGACATTGGGGCTGCCGGTTTTGATGAGGTCAAGAGCAAGAAAGGCCTCTGCTGTAGATTGAAGCCATGGTGCTGAAAGCCTTGGCACTCGAGCCATATGATCTGGCACACCCTGTGGTGTTGGTAGTGTCAGTGTTGGGAGGAGATGCAGCGTAATAGATACTATGGGGAGCCCCAGTGGAAAAATTACAATGCAGGCCTTTGGGCTTCTGAAGCAAGGTTATACCATCTGCAGCAGGAATTTATAAATTATTTGAGCCCAATTCTTAGCATATTACTGGGTCCTGGTAGAGACAGAATGCTTCACCATTGGACACCAAGTGACCACACACCTGTCACTGCTCATTATAGGCTGTGCTCCATCAGACCCACCAAGTCATAAAGCTGATGTGCCTAGCAACAATCCACCCAAAATGGAAAGGGTATTTCTGGGACTGAACTTGAACAGGACCAGAGGGCATGAGTACACTGCATGAGCAAGTGATCCATGTCGCCCAATAGTACCAGTACTCCACATCTACCTGCAGCAGTCACTGTATGACTATATGGCTTCCCCTAAATCCAACTAAAAGAGAGAAAAACCTTTGGTCATTATGATAAGCTGAAAATGGATCCTCAAATATATGTAGATCCTACTCCCTGGAACCTGTGACTTCTACCTTTTTGTCCCCAGCTTTAGTGAGGCATAATTGACAAATAAAACTGTAATATATTTAAAGTGAACATGTGATGATTTGGTATATGTATAAATTGTAAAATGATTCCCAAAATCAAGTTAATGAACACATCTATCACCTCACATGATTTTTTTTTTCGGTGAAAACACTTAAAATCTATTCTCTTAGCAAATTTCAAGTGTATATAATACAATATTTTTTAAAGATTTATTTATTTGAGAGAGAGAACGCAAGCAGGGGAAGGGCAGAGGGAGAAGGGGAGAGAGAATCCTCAAGCAGACTCCCCACTGAGCATGGTGCCTGACGTGGGGCTCTATCCCAGGACCCTGAAATCATGACCTGAGCCAAAATCAAGAGTCAGTCACTCAACTGATTGAGCCACCTAAGCACCTCTGTAATATAGTATTATTAACTATAGTCATCATTCTATACATTAGATCCCCAGAACTGACTCATAACTGAAAGTCTATGCCCTTTGACCAACTTCTCCTCATTTCCCTCACCTCCCACCCTCTGGCAATCACCATTCTGTGAATGTTATCTTAAATGGCAAAAGACACACATTGCAGATATGAAGAAGTTAAGGATCCTGAGATAAGAGGAGTATCTTGGGTTATCAGGTGGGCCCTAAATTCAATCACAACTGTCCTTATTAAAGGGAGGCATATGAAGAAAGCAATGTGACTACTCAACCAAGATGCTCTGCTGCTGGCTTTAAAGATGGAGGTAGGGGCCAAAGGCCAAGGAATGCAGTTTTAGAAGTTGGAAAAGGCCAGGAAACAAATTCTCCCCTGGAGCCTCCAAAAGAAACACATCACTGCCAGGACCTTGATTTTAACCTGGTAAGGCTCATCTCAGACTTCTGACTGCCAGAACAATAAGAGAATCAATTCATGTTGGTCTAAGCCACTAAATTTGTGATAATTTGCTACAACATCAAGAGGAGCTAGTGCAATACACTTCTCAGTTGCCCTTGGATTCCAATGGCCATGTTGTGAGGAAGCCCAGGCCACACAGGGAGGCTACACGTAGGGGTTCCAGCAGACAGCCCCGCTAAGCATCAATGGCAGACATGTAAGAAAGTTACATGTCAGGTGATTCCAGCCCCAGGCTTCTAGCTTCCAGATGGGGTTCCAGAAATCATGGAATAGAGACAACTTGCTCTGCTGTGCCCTATCCAAATTTTTGACCCAGAGAAACCAGATTTAACTACAATTGTTGTTTTGAGCCATTTAATATTTAGTTAGCTATTTGTTACATAGCACAATGTAACTAACACATTATTAAATAAGGACATAATCTAAGATCAGACAAAACCTTGGAAATAACCTAAATGCCCAGTCAAAATGGCAGCCATATGAATTCTGATACTCCATATTGTGGAATATTATATAGTCAATAATAACATTTTTGATAAATGGTTCATGATAGGGAAATTCCTATTTTTAGCACATCTTGGAGGAAATAGCTAATACAAACTTTTTAAAAAGTCAACAATGCAAAGGAGTCCTTACTTCCCTATCACTTCACTAATGCAATTTCTTCTTTCCCAGTTTAATTGATAAAATGATATTTCATTTTTTACTTTATATTTTTTATAACTGTGAGGTTAAGACATCAAAATTTATATAAGCTTTGTATATTCCTTCTTTTGTGAGTTGTGTATTCATGACTCATGAGCTGAGCTGGCACTGATTCTGTTGCAGTGGTCATTGTTTTTCTTACTGATTTACAAGTTTCTCCATGTGCAAGGTATCATTCCTTTGTATGCATATTGCAAAATTTTCCAATTAAAAAAATTTTTTTCTCAGTTTTGTCATTTGCTTTTTCATTTTATTTCTTGTGTTCCTCTTGTCTTTTAATTAAGCCCAAATGCTGTGAGCACCTAGGGTTTGGTATGTGCTATGGAAGGTGCAAAGGAAACGGAATATGCAGTCTTTCCCACTGAAGCATTAGGATGTTATTGGGGGTGCCAGTCATACATACATGAATCACCAAGAGAGGAAGCCTCTCGGCCAACATGTAACCTATTTATCCAAAAGTAGAATTTCATAATCAAACATATTTAGGAAATATTATGATAAACAAAGTTCAAAGTATTTCTTTACCAAGTACAGCTCAGAACCTTTGGTATGCTAAAGTGTATTGGCTTTTCAGGCAGGCAGAGGCAGGCATGGGGGAGTGGGGGGACACCATAATGACCACAAGTATGTGCCACTTGAGGTTGGGATGGGCTTCCTGAAGGAAGATGAACTGCCTACTGTGAAATTGTTAAACACACACACACACACACCCCTACACAAACACACACACACAAAGATATTATAGGGAAGGGACCGGGGGGAAGGTGGAACAAGCCAGAACTAACACAAATTAATGGGGATCTACAGAAAACTGATTAGAACATAAAAAGAAAGGGCAGGACTATCCCATTCATCTTGTTCTCACTACCTGTCTTTCCTCATGCATTCTGCCCAAATTCTCTACAGGAGAAGTGATCTGGGCCTATTTCTCTGGCCCATGTGGTCTGTATCCTGGAATTTGTCAGCGCTTAAACCCTTTGCCATGGGGAGATGCCCAAACAGACAAGGGTTCCTGAGGGAGGAGGCTCTGGGAAAGATTTCCTTGACAGACTTAGCTCTGTGCTCCTTCTCTTCCCTTCCATCCAGGTTCAGTCATTGAGTTCTCTGGCACCAGTGCTTCTCAAATATTTGCAGAATGCTCTCCCACGCCCCTCAGTTGGTGCTGAGGTCAAGCCAGCAAGTTCTGCTCATTTAGGTTTTACCCATAAATCATTCTCCCCCTTCCCCTTCAATGCTTCAGTGGTTCTTCCCGCCCATGCCCGTGGAGAATTCTGAAAGCTTGCTGCCTCCCTCTAGTCTCCAGGGAAGAACCTATTCCCACCACTGGCCTCTGAGAAACCCAGGCTGCAAAGCCCTTCTCTTGGAGCTCTGACACCATTTCTCTATATCCAAATCAGAGAAGGAGATTGAGTTTCCAGATGCCCTGATGTCACCCTCTTGGCTCCAGAGATGTCCAATCCCAGATATAGGACACAGGAATGGGCCTTATCATTAGGCATAGGGTGGGGAGTCAGGATGCCTGGGTTGCATTGCTGGCTCAGCTTGCAGTTTGCACAAGTCACTGACTCTTTCCTGCTGGGACATGACCTTCCTAACCATACACTGCCCAGCCCTCTGGCTTCGTATAATAAAGTCTAAATGGGCATCCATCCAAGGCATTCCATCAACACAAGGCAACATGATGAGGGAGGTGACCTCCAGGATGAACTCAAACATGGCAATTCCCACCATATGGTCATCTCTTTCTTGATAATCACATTTCTTTGAGATTAATTTTCCTCAATGCCAGAAGGAAACAACTCTGAGAGAACAGAATGAATTACATACCAAGTCCAAAATCTGAACTGGTCTCACCCAGAACTAATCCGAATCCACACCTACTCTTTGCCAGAGACTTGTTAAATAGTCCTGCTAGAACTATGCAAAGTAGATATCGTACCAATGTTACAGATAAAGAACAAAGTCCAGAGAAATTCAGTAACTTACCCAAAATCATGCACTAAGAAATAGCAGAGCAATGGTTCCAGAGCACTTCTCTACAATCCCTGACCTCAAAGGACATTTACAAAAGTTACACATTTTGAAAGGTAAATAGGAAGTTCTTTGACTTGGAGTTTTTGACCATATTTCCCTAACCTGATTTCTGGACCTCCTTTTACCCCATTTTCTCTCGATGTTATTAGAAGCCAGAAACAAAAATAAGTTAAACCATTTTGAAGTTTCCTTTGTGCCTAGAACCATTATGCTTGGCCTAGATGCATGACAGAATACTTCTCTGTATGGCTAGAACCAACCTGCTAGTTGGTCTGTGTGTTCTGACCAATTTGCTGTTATTTGTTCAAGTCCAGTTGGTAAAACTAAACCTTTGGAATAAAAGCAGTCACAAAAGCCAAGAAGAGGAGAAGGACAAACCATAATTATTAAGGGTATCCAAAGATCAGGGTGGGGTAGGAATCAATGAAAGAATGAATGAAGGGGAAGGAAAGCATAGACTCTACCCTTTGGCAGCCCTCAGCCTTCTAAAGCTGTGGTTTCTGGGTCTCCCTCAGATATAAGGAGCTCTCAGCGCCTGCCCTCATTCTGATAGTTGACCCTTCCACTCCCCCGGGTAGGGGCAGCAGTCTGAGCCTAGAGCCACCCCAGCCTGGCCTCAGGGCCAATGCTGTTCATCACCCCTGCAAGCCCATGGCTGTGAATGCACAGGAGTCCCTTTGTTGCCATCACACTGGGATCTTTTATTCTCCCTAAGACCCAGGAGCTTCTGTGTGCACAGGGCCCGCCTCCTCCCTTCTCAAGACACTTTGATCCTTCTCCCATTTGAAATCTTGCTGGCTTTTCAACACCCTCCCAGACAATCAGGGTTTTTTACTTTTCAATAACCAAACTGTTCTCCTTATTTCTCCTCTAACAACTCTGACCAAGAAGAGTTCAAGGGGGCAGATCCCAAGAAAACAACAGAAGCATCACACTCAGTTGGTCACTGGCTGGGGTTAATATGGAACACCTTCCACAAGCTCAAAAATGTTTGTTGAAGAATGAATATGTGAGTGAAGTGCTAAGGGGAAGTGACAGCAAAAGCCAGAGGAAAGTATAAGGTGGTTTCTTCCATGGACAACTGGTCAAATCTGGACTTCCAGAGTAGTCTTTGTCTCCATCCTCTCTCATTGCCTGACTCTCCCATAGCCTATCTCTCTCACATTCATCCTTTCCTCTTCATTTGCTCTCCTACCACCTCAATTCCTATTATCTCATAGCTGTTCTAGTTCTGAGGCCTCTTTAACTGGTCTCTCTGCTTAATTCCTTCCATCTGTCCTGCATATCACCGCCAGCTCAATCTGTATGAAGTACCACTCTGTGTCATCTCCCAGTTCAAAGGTTTCCCATACAAACATCTTGTGTCTCATGCAAGGTCCTCTATGATCATTCTGTCTATTATCACTTTCTTAGAGTCAGCAGGGTATAGTAAAAATTGTACTGGATGAGAGGGTCTTAATCCCCAGTCTGACTTTCATAGGTATATAAACTTGGGCAAGCCACTTTAACCTTCTGGACCTAATATTCTCAACTGTAAAATGAGGTGATTAAGCCTGATGATCTTTGAAGTATCTACCAGTTCTAACATTCTGTGACCCTGGGAAACTTACCACTTCTGCCAAATTGTTGCTGACTCACAACAACTTACTGTCCTAACTTGGCTCTCCTGAACATGTCTTTCTCCTTCTTAGAATGGCCTTCCTCTCCTCCCATCCAAACCACATACATCCTTCATGGCCCTCCTATAGTCCCATGATCTCTGGAAGCTTCCCTGGCCCATCAATAATGAGATCTCTCCTTCTGTTTCAACTCCCATCACACAGATGGTGCCCATCACACATGCTTGATAATATTATTATCACTCCATGCATACTTATCTTGTTTGTCTGACTACACAGTAAGTACCATATAGTAAGGTAGGATGTCTTATACTTTCCATAGCCTTGTACCCAGAAGGCACCCCATAAATAGGTGACAATCTCTGGTGGGAAGAGCACTGGACCAGTAATCTGAAAAGTTGGGCTCTAGTTTCCAGTGATCTTAGTTACTCCGTCTATGTGGATCTTAGTTTTCTTGTCTATAAAATGAGTGCTTTGGATTAGGGTACTAATTCATCTCTGAGATTCCTCCCAGAGCTGAAATTCTGTGATATTTTTTTATAATGTCCAACCCTTCTTGGAGTCTCACTTTTCCTTAGATCTTTCCAAAGCCTTTTGTCTAGCTCTTACTTAGGCTTAGCAATAGAAGTAGGAGCTTTCAAAGTCCTTCAGCCTCTCACCTAACCATCTCTGGAATAAGTTAGAGTTCAACTATAGTGAATGGCCACACTATGAATATCCAGAGTCTCTCAGCTGGCTAGATTATTCCTCAGAAGCAGACTCTGTTTCCCCAGGAAAGACTGGCTATTTGGCATTGAAAGGCTTTTCACTATATTCCTTACTCTTAAAGCTGCTTGCAGCGACCCACAACTTTAATACCAGTATCCTAATGACGAGGGTTGAATAAAGCCTCAGAATATTCCCCTTTATAGATGGGCTCTTACACAGTAACCAGTATTCAGTTCCTGCTGGTATTTATAGAAACACAAATATTTCTAAAGTTATTGGTTTTAATCAAAGCTAGAAAAATGCTGGAGAGCTTTAAAAACCACAGAGTTGTATCTTTATCCAGAAAATGGAAGAAAAGCCAACCATCACAGTGATCAATTTCACCTGCTAGTGGCACTGTCACAGTAATCTAACAATCAAAGAATTCTAAACTTTTCTCATTCCCTGCTTGATACCACATATTCATACACACACCACACCTCACCATACCCAGTAATGTCTTCTTCATTATATCATTTTAGGCAAGACACTAGCTTGTCAAGATTTCACAGACATTAGTAAAATGTGCAGTGGGGAGAAAGGCAGTGGAATGTAAGAGGAATTTCTATGCTAAATGCCCAGTTCTGTGCTGAGTCATCTGCCCCTAGTCCTCTCTCCCTAGGCAATAATAAGAGCTATCATTTGTTGACTGCTTAAGAAGAGCCAGCACTCTCGAGGTGGGGATTGTTACCATTTATTTCTGGAGATGGGAACTGAGGTTCAGAGAGAGCCGAGAGCCCAGTCTCATAGAATAAGTAACAGGGCCAAGAGTCAAATCCAGCTCTCTGTGTCTCCAAACCCATGGTTGTAACCACTCTGAAACACAGCCGTACTCATATCTTTTTGGCCTCACAGGGTGTCCCAATCCATTTCACTTGCTTGGATAAGTACAGATGGCTAGGATCACCCTAAGTTTGCCTTAAGTAGTTTCTTAACTATTCCTGGGAACTTAACAGGAAACTTTAGCCAAGGTTTCTCAAGGCCACTTAGGAGCATGAAGTTTGATTTTTTTATTGATTTGGGAGAAAGAATCACTTTCCGTCACTAATACATACCTATTCCCACTTCCCTGCCTAGTCTCCATAATGAAAAGAAAACAGTGCTGGTTTTCTAGAGTAGGATGAAAAACTGGGCCCAAGCCAACAGGTTTAAATACCTTCTGTCTCTTCGGCATCCTGTGAACTGATAAGGGAAGGCGCGGCTGGGAGAGGGAAGGTGAATCATCTCACCAAATGTTCTTTTGTCTGCATGATGAATGTAGCTGTTAATGTTGAACAGTTTTCCTTTTCCAGAAAACAATGGAGCGCCACTGAATCACTGACTCCCTTTCAAGCATTTCCTTTTGACTGCTACCCAACCCCATAGTTGAGATTCAAGCTGTTGTCCCTGGCCCAGTGACTGGTACCCATGC
Organism: Mirounga leonina; assembly: GCF_011800145.1. Lineage (NCBI taxonomy): Eukaryota > Metazoa > Chordata > Mammalia > Carnivora > Phocidae > Mirounga > Mirounga leonina. The sequence goes on along the minus strand of NW_023270387.1, from coordinate 25,345,150 downwards.
CAGTTAAGAGAATGGATCTGGTCCCACTGCCTGTGGCTATATACATAGCCACTTCAGGAAAAATCTCTTGGTGCAAAATGGACAGTCTTACCGTTTAGATAGCCCAAGTTCCCACATTAATCCCCACCAAATTGAGATTTAAGACCAAAGCAGAAGTCTTCATTTAGGCCCCCCATGACAGGGACTCCAAGGATTTTTGATCAGAGTTCTAAGTTAGATGCAAGTTATCAGTGCTGACAGACAAGTGACAGTTTTATTCTTATTCAACTATTGTTCCTTGGGTGTGCAGGGCCTTAGGAGTCTCAGAAGACTTGTTGGGAGTGTGATTAGTCAGGCAGGATTTAGGCATTCTGGGCAGGTACCTTCCTTGCCACCATTCTGTCAACATGCTATTACAACCTTACCCGGTATTCAAAACAATCGCGCAGGAAAATGTCATTTTTAGATGCCTAAGCCAAAAATATTTTCAGAAAAGTAAAGAAGTTTTAGGAATACCTTAATCAGCTTATGTCACTCATATTTTCCTTTTCTTAATTCATGTCAAAAGTAATTTATGACTTTTTAAAACCTACATCTAAATAAGTCTAAAAGAATTTTTTTAATGGAATAAAATAAAAATTCTAAGTAATGGGGGAGAGAGGGAGCATAATTCACAGTTCAATCCTAAATCACATAGCTAGTCAATGAGAAAGCCAAGATCGGAATCAAAGACCCTCTTCCTCAATCCCAATACCTTTTTGTTGTTGATTCAGTCTACTGTGGGCTGACACTGGGTCTCCACACCAGGTGTCACTCAAATGCAGCCATCTGCTTGAAGCTGTGCTGGAAGCCTATCCACCTTGCTGGGTCCAACCCTCAGCAAAGGGGATGATGAATTTCTACAAACGCGTCCTACTTCCAGAGTCAAGAAGTCTCCTTCTTCCCTCTCAGGCAATCATTCAGGGTGACTGAAAGATGTCATTCAGCTGGCCTGTGCACTGCACAAGAACTGGCTCAACCATTAGAGCCCATGGGCCTCAGTTCCCACCTTCTTCCCTAAGAAGCTGTGAGTCCTAAGCCACACCGGGACTTGTCAGGGAAGCAGTTTTCACCTGGGCAAACAGAAAAGAAGGTCAAAGAAAGGTAGGAGGCAGAAAGTGCTAATTTCTATAACTGTTTGAATGCCTCCTGGAGATGGAAGAGAGCCCAAAGATTTCTAGGACATGGTGGAAGGAGTGCCAGGACTTCCTTTCTTCCCTTCTAGGTTCTTTGGCTGGTCTAATAATTAAATTGACATGAGACAGATTAACAAGAAAAACAAATTTAATTGCATTCTCATGGGAGCCCCACGAAGACATGAGAGGCTTTCTCTAACAGTCAGGTAGTTGAGGTTTATGTGTCCTGAGCTGAGAAGAGGGTAGGGGTCTGGGACTTCAAATGGGAGGAAGACAATTCACAGGAAGATGAAAAAGAGAAAATGTTTAGAAAACAAATGTTTGCCACGCCCTGTGGAGAAATCTTTCTTATGAAAGAATAAAAAACAAAAAACCCACAAACAAGTTATCTTTGAAAATAAGCTTTCTTCCTGGTACAGCCTTCTTATCTAAATTATTTTAGGCAGTTAAGGGGGGAGGTAAAAAGCCCTTCTTGAGTCTGTTGAGTTTGACTGTCTTCAACTCAAAATAGTCCACATGCCAAGGCAGCACATTCTGGGAAGGCCTGCCCTGAACTCCATCAGTTCCCTCCTCTGAAACTTCCCTGGACATTTCATATATTAAAAGCTGAGCTGGTAGATTGCTCCATGATTTCACTGAATTAATCTTTTAGTCTTAAAATTAGGTCAGTTCACTTAAACAATGAGGTCTCATTTTAGGAAGTGGTGATGCAGCTGGGATCCCAAAAGTTAGGCCTATATTGTGCAAGAAATCAGGTACTTAACCAGGTATTTCCATGGAAACAAAAGAAAAACAATGTTCAATGATTGGAACAAATTATAAACCCGTTTCTGAGTTCTGAGGGTAGCCAGTCAAGAAGATTTCTAGATGTCAAGTTCAAAGCATCTCCAGATGGAGTGAGGGCATTCAGTGGCCACATAGCCATAAGTGTGAAGACTGTCTATATATGAGCTGTTGTGGTGATTTCTCTGTGGTTTATATTAGGTTGTCCAGCTATAGCTTGCACAGCTTTGGGAAAAGGGCAGTTTTAGCTCTTACTGATTCTAAGTCAGAAGAGTGGGAGAACAATTAGGAATTGTTTGGAGAATTATAGCCAAATATTGGAGGAAAGTAGAATAATTCAGGATCAGGACAGTTTACTGGTAGAAAATGAAACCTCAAAGACAATTAACGGACTAGAATCTAATCTCCGTGAGTGTCTATTACAGTTTCTACAGAAACATAATTTTTCCTCTCTACAATTCACTATTTTTATTAAAAAGAACCATAGTAAAGTATTTTGCTTGCAAATTGTCCATTTCAATAAACTTGGCTTGATTATTTACATAAGTGCAGCAAGAATAACGGCTAACTATATAGAATCTTTTTTATCTGCTTTTTATAAGGAATCTCAGATTGGACTTTTAACAGGTTCTTGGGGCTAAGCAGCGAAACCAAGGATTTGCTATCAGACTTCACCTGTAATACCTGAAGATTTGGGTGAATTTCTCTCTTCTTGAGGTCCTCAAAATATCCTAAGGTTCCTGGGCCTGCCAGGAAGTATCCTTCCTTATTCACCTGGTAAGGCTGCTGGGAACTCTGTAAGCAAGATACCAGACTGATTTTTCAAGGGGCTTTATTGGTTCAATAAAGTCAACCTTAGTTCCTTAAAGCTGTCTGGTCCTGAGTCTGTGTGTTTCTTTCTCAAATATGACATCCCAGTCAAATCCTTGGTGATATAACCAATGTTTCTAAGTGTGTCTTGCTACAAGGATCACAAGTTGAACACATGCAAATGACTATATTGCCATGAAAATAAGAATATTCACTGAGAGTTTCTGAATTCTGGAGGGATCAAGCAAAGAAAAAAAGATACATGTTTCATCTTTCTTCACAAAGCTATATTTTATCATATTGCTCTAAATCATAAGTAGCCTAAGAGAAAAAAGAAAAATATTTTGTAGGGGGACCCCATCAGGTGGAAGCTGGTGGCTCAGGCAGTGAAAGAATTCACCTGAGGCAGAACAAAGGACATAGCGGCTTACTGAATACACTGCAAGGGAGCAGTAAGCAGGACAGAAAAAGAGAGACCATCTGACACAAGGCAGTGATGGGGAGCTATAGTTAAGGGTGGGGAGTGAGGAGGCATGGGAATGTATGAAATTTTCCTTTTTTGGTACCTGTACCTGGTTGTAAGAAGCCCACTGGTCAGCTAGGGCATATGGATATTTGGAGGTGGGTCGCCTAAAGAATCCATTTGCATTCAGCCCCGTGGTCACTGTAGGCTCTTTTACCTTACTCAGGTTTCCATTGCTCAAGCCTGTTGCCTACAAGAAGCCTCTACAGGTTTCTTTAAATCTGGAAAAACAAATCATTTTTAAAAATCAGCAATGTTTCAAACAAAAAAGTCATAAAAAGTTGTAATTTTTTATGGTATAAAAATATACCTTCTGTCACTGCAAACACACATCCTGCTTTCCTTGTGTTTGGAGAAGTGTCCCTTATTTCTAGCAGCTTTAATTTCATATATTAGAATTTAACCCTTAAGAACCTTAATTTAGTGAAAATTTAAAAACGAACAATTATGAACTGTCTTTTACATTAGCATTCTGTGGCTTGATAAATTTATAAATACTTTATATAATTTCTGAAAATATATGTTTTCCCATATGTTTATATGTTTCCCATACAAATTTTTCAATATGGCACAGACCATGTAATGGACCCAAATATCTTCAGGGCCTCTGTAAAAGAAAGCTCACTGTTAGTAATCAAGGTTTTAGTATTTTATCTTATTTGGAAATGATCTAGATAATCAATAAAATTCTACTATTTAATTTACCTTAGGAAAAGTCTTATCAGTGGAAGTCACCAAAGAGATTTGGGTAACTATTTTTGAATACACATACCATAAAACAACCATTACTGAAAAGTTCACCTAAAATTTCTTATTTCATTTACATCTATTTAATTTACTTGTTTTTAACAATCATACTTAGATCATTCATGAAAATTTCAGGAGGCATTAAAGCAGTTGGCTCTCATCTTATTTTTTTTTTGCTGAGACATTTTGTAACAGAGATAACATGTACTTATTTTACTCTTAGTAAACCTAGGTAAAGTACAAGTATTGTATACTTAATGCTGATAGCCCTAAAAACATGTATTAATTAAACCAACAAACTTAAATAGTTTTTATTTATCAAAAAATTATCCTAGATCATGGTACTTGAAAAATATTTGGTTTCGTTTCTGGTACAGTTCTGAGATTTAGAAATACTTAATTTATGGGTACCTGGGTGGCTCAGAGGGTAAGCATCTGCCTTCGGCTCTGGTCATGATCCCAGGAAAGTCCAGCGTGGGCTCCCTGCTCAGCAGGGAGCCTGCTTCTCCCTCTGCCTCTCTCTCTGTCTCTTATGAATAAATAAATAAAATCTTTTTTAAAAAAAGAAATACTTAATTTATAAGCATTTATTTTTAAGTCAATTAAATGAGGCTCTTCACAAATTAATTTTGCAACACCATCTGGAGGTAGAAAAATACCATATCTATAATGTACATACAAAAGACATACATAAACATATTGATAAACAGAGATCTTATGGCTTTCATTTTCAAATTTCAGCCATGAATCAGATATAACAATATAAAACTCACTAGTTCATAAGTACTAGTTGGAGTAAAATTAAGTTTATGAGCTCAGATGGCTAAAACTTTTTACTACATGTGAAGACTTTAAGATTTGTATCGTATTGTTTGTATTTGTATTGTTCTTGACAGGTGATCTTTAGGAGGCTATGGTCTAGAATCTGGGCTAGAGAGACTTTTTAGCGGTTTGTATTTTTAAAAGCCCTTTTCCTCCCCACCCTCACCCCCTTTTTTTTCCAGTCTGGGCAGAGTTTTAATTACCTCATATGGTGTTTACATTTCAAAGACATGGTAAGATTTACATCTTTAAGGAACAGAGAAAGAATGCATACCTTGGGCCTAGAGATTAGTTTGGAGTGCTCTGTGTAAATCTTGTAGCAAAAGAGAAGCTAAAACAGGCAGCAGAGTGTGTAAGGAATTTTCTGGGCAAAGTAGAGGAATTTTGGAAGTTAAGGGAATTTGCTGAGGAGATGGGGCCAGACTTTAAAAAGGGGAATTTACATTGGATGTGGACTTTAATTTTGTTCTAAGTTTAATTTCTGCTCTTTCACCTTGTTAAGGGAGCCCCCAAGGCTAGCCATTATACTTCTGTGTATCCACTTTTTAATTTGGTCTTTCCATAGATACCAATAAAACGATTGTTTAAAATGAGAGCTCTCTTAAAAAAAATTTTTTTTTCAAATATAGAAGATTCCTCAATTCAAAAGATCCATTCCAGGGCACCTGGGTGGTTCAGTCGGTTAAGTATCTGCCTTGGGTTCAGGTCATGATCTCAGGGTCCTGGGATTGAGCCCCAAGTCAGTCTCCCTGCTCAGTGGGGAGTCTGCTTCTCCCTCTGCCTTTCTCTCTCTCTCTCTCTCACACACACACACACACTCTCTCAAATAAATAAATAAATAATCTTAAAAAAAAAAAAATCCATCCCCTGGCCATTGACGAGTTTATTAATCTCAATAGCGATTCAAACCAATAGCCTTTTTATGGCTCAACCAAGGGCACAAGAGGTGTCCCACAAGAGAGTGCAAGAGATGCAGTCCTCACAAGATCCAGAAAGTTCACTCCCAAAGTCAGCCTAAGAAAGTAAAGGCCTTTGTTGTCACTGGTGGTAAGAACTGCGTAGAGAAAACAGTGTCTCGGGAATGTGAGATGCCTGTGAAACCGCTTAAAAACAAAGTTGAACAAAAATCAAAATGGCCGCACTAGTGCTTCAGTGAAGCTGGATTTTAAAGTAACCTTTTTCCTCCCTTCCGCAAACCTCCCCTCCTCCCTTCTTAGCCTTTTGTTTCAGGAACCCGGTACCACACTAAAGACACGATGAAGGAGGCTAGTAGCACATACACAATTCCTGTTAAAACCAGCTCAAGCCTGTATTTCCCTATAAAGCCCCCCAGGCCCTTCCTCCGGGAGGGCCTGCAGGTTTTCAAGGCCAAAGCCTGTTGCAGCTTCCTTTGCCCAGCTAAGCAATAATGCTATCGTTCCTCTTTATCCCAGACTCCATCTTCGAGTTTTGGCCCGGAAGCACAGAGTTTGGTTTTCGACACTTTCAGTCATAGACCACCTAATCTGTGACACCAGGCAGGCGATACAGAAATGGGACTTTTCCACCACTAACAAGACAACAAAGGTTGAGACAACGAAGGCCCTTATGGACTGGGACCCCTCAAGACAAACTCTCCTGAGAGCTCGCACAGCTGAACAACAAAAAATGCCGTCTGTGACTTCACGTCTCAGAACCCCAGTCCACTTGACTGGCCGCCAGATGCACACCAGTATGTACACTCCCAGATGGCAGAGACCAGAGAGAATATTCTCACCCATCACAAAGCCAAGCTCTTAGGACATACAACAAGACAAAAGGAAAAACGCAGCTGGTTTTTACATAGGGGATCCACAGCAAAGTTCATCTAAACAGATGCCCTTCTGGTGAGAACCATGAACTCACCAGTCTGTGAGGCCGGCTCAAACAACAAACTATAGGACCTATGCCTCCATTCTACCCTGTGGTTTTTCTTCTTGACAAATGACACAAAAAACAAAGACAAAAGAAAACAATGATCATTTCTGGGAGGAACACGATCAATAGAAATCAAAAGTACTCATCACAAATCTTTACCAGAATTGCTATACCCAAGAAACTAGCTCACCCAAATATTTTCTGCTAATCTAAATTTAGAAAAAGAAAAGTATTCTCACCTTTTTCACTTCCAACAGACCGGGCAGACAGAGATCCAGGAGACTGACATGGTAAGAACTCTTACCTTCTGCCAGCTTCCGTCAGAGGTCCCAGGATCTCTCCCCTGCAGCAGCCCTGAAGTGAGCACTGGCCAGATCCTGGACAGCCCTATGTTGGGCACCAAAACTGCAGGGAAGAAATACTTTTCTTTCTTCCTTTCCAAATTTTTTGGTTGATCTAATAATTAACTTGACATAAAACATTAACAGGAGAAAAACAACTTTAACTATGTACCAATGGGAGCTCCACAAAGATGAGAGGCTCTCCCTTGACAGGTAACGGAGGCTTATATGCCATCCCAAGTAGGAGAAGGGAAAAAAGGGTCTGGGACTGCAAAGGGGAGGAAGACAATTCACAGGAAAATGGGAAGAGCAAATGTTTGGTAAACAAATGTTTGCCATACCATATGGAGAAGTTGTTCTCATGTAAAAAAAAAAAAAAGTTATCTTTGGTAATAGCTCTCTTCCCATCACAGACTTCCTATTTAAATTCTTTTAAACAGTTAAGGGAGAGGTAAAAGCTCTTGAGTCTGCTGGGCCTTGATTGTCTTCAGTTCAAAATAATCCACATGCCAAAGTGAAACATTCTGGGGCCACCAACCCACCATCAGTTGAGGTCAGGGTTTGAATTATGCAAACGCCTCAGGACCCTGGAACATTGGCCCAAGACTGTGACTGTAATGTGTCTTACAGCTTGCCCTTAATTTGCTGCTGTCATGAAAATCCTTGGAAATCTTAAATCTTAATCTAAATCTTGGTGGTTTAAGGAGTATGAGGAGAAGGGCGACAGATACTGCTTTTGAGCCTTGAGGTTGTCTGGAAAGATCAGGTTTACACTAGAAGGTTTTGGTCGTCAAGGTGCAGAAGTGAGGAGACTACTCCACTATTCGGAGAGCCATGTAATAAAACCTTCAAAACTTGGAAAGTAGCATAATGGAAGGATCCTGAACTTTGCAAACAGTCTTAAAATCTAGTCCTAGCTCTACCATTTATTAGTCATTTGGCCTTGAGAAACACCATGACCTCAGCTTCCTCATTTGAATATGGGGATAAAAATAAACACTTTGAACGGGTGTTGGAAGACAAATAAAATAATGTACATAGAGTACTTGGCTCATAGCAAGTGCTCCCAAAATATTTGTTCTTTCTTCTAAACCTTGAGGATTCCACCAGTGTTACGTTCTGAAACAACCTTTTAAACAATAGAAGCCTTTGTAAAATTGTCGGGCATTCTACCTTAGAAGCTGTGAGATTTGCAGGATGTAATTGGATATCATTTTAATAACTCTTAGAATTGTGTGGCCCTACTGGTCAGGAAGAATATGGAAAGAAGATAGAATTCCATCAATGTCAAAAGTCATTGGAGCTAGATGGAAAAGAAATTAATATATCCTAGACAAAGAAAAGCAAAATCGAGTCATGTGACAGCCTGAGTCAGTTTCAGGCTTCCGTGAGTAGTCTGGGTGGGACAGGGCTTAGTGGAATAAAATGATAGTAAGCACGAGTGATACCCTGGTAAGTACTTGTGTGGCCATACCAGTTTGTGCAGCCTTGTATGCAAGCCTGACCACCTGTAACAGGATGAAGTCCAGGTTTGGGCTACAAAAAGGGCAGGCAGAAATCCAGGTACAATCCTACCTAAAATCTCTGAATTCTCCCCAAATTGCTTGGGATGGCATTATTATTCCCTCAGTGGATAAGCATCTTTCAACTCTGGGAAAATCTAGAATTAAGAATAAAATGTTTAAAAGACTCACACTTAGAACATTAATATTTACGTATTAAGGATAAATCTGTGCCTATTTGGTAGTATAAGTATTTGTAATACTCAAAAGAAGTTGTTTGGCCTATTATAAAATTTACCTGCACTAAAAAACCCAATTTGAAACGTATGAGTAATCTTGATTGGTATATTTAAGTGTAATCTTTCTAAGGTTATGTACAGTATTGGAACCACTAAGAATACTTAAGAATCACCATCTATGTAAGTTTATTTTATTAAATTTATAAGAGTTACTTAGAAGTTGAGAAAGATTATTTTATCAAGATATTGAAGGATTTCAAATGAGATTAAGATATTCAATTCATAAATGGGGTTTAAAAGCTTAGAGGTATATAAGTCTGTAAGTGGGCCTAATTATTAATCAAAGGCTTCCTTAAAAGTAATTGACGTTTCTCGACGTGGAGGTCTCCCGAGATTCCCGAGCTCCTGCGCTTCTCAGTTTCCTCATCTGTAAGATGGAGATAAGCCATATACTTGACTCGGGCTCATTGTGAGGATGGAGATGACATGAATGTGTATGGCACATGGACTTCAATAAATGTACATTGCCTTCTGCTGTTAAGAGCTGTAAAGATGTCTGACCAGAAGCAGGTAGCTGCCAAAACATCCCTTATTGAGCAACTGATGTCTAAAAGGAATTTTGAGGATCTTGGCAACCACCTTACTGAGCTGGAGACTCTTCATGTGACTAAAGAGCATCTCCAGGAGACCGTCATGGTCAGGGCGGTGTACAGAGTCCTCAAAAACTATCCTACGGTGGCTTTGAAAAAGAAAGGCAAGTGTTTGCTGTCAGAATGGGAAGCTCTTTATAAGGATCTCCACTTCAAACCAAGGGACAGCCCTAAATCATTCCCTATGGGCAGAAACGAAGAAAACTGCAGACTTTCTCATGACCCAAGTCAGGATGAGATATCAGGCGGCTCCAGTTCTAATTCATCACCCCACGATGTTGCAAGAGCCATTGAAACACTTGTGCCTGAAAATGGCACGAGTCAAATGGAGCCCAAGGAGGAGCATTTCAGGGGTGGTGACCCAAAATCCACTGACCAGAGATCCAGTGAGTCGCTGGACCCCACAGTACCTGTGAGAGCTAAATGCACAGAACTTCTTTATGAAGCTTTAATGAGTTCTTGCACAGATCAGTCCAAAGCTGATTTGTGGCAAAACTTTGCAAGAGAAATTGAAGGGCACATTTTTACTCTTCGTTTGAAGAACCTCAAAAAGTACAAAACTTGTGTTAGAAGCAAAGTTGCCAATCTGAAGAACCCCAAAAATTCTCATTTACAACAGAACTTGCTCTCTAGGACCACGTCTCAGAGAGAATTCACCGAAATGACAGTGATGGAGATGGCAAGCAAAGAACTGAAGCAGTTGAGAGCCTCCTACATGGAACCTTGCATGCAGGAACATCACCTTCCCCACGCCACTGAGGGCACACAGGCAAAGAAAATAAAATGCAGACGCTGTGAGAAGTTCAATTGCAAGGTCACTGTAATCGCCAGAGGAACACTTTTCCTGCCAAGTTGGGTGCGGAATTCAAATCCAGATGAAGAGATGATGACCTATGTGATCTGTAACGAATGTGGGGAGCAGTGGTACCATAGCAAGTGGGTCTGCCCGTGATGGTAAATAAATGTTCTCTTAACCAAGAAAAAAAAAAGTAATTGACATTTATTAAACTTGTAAATAGAATAATAAGATTTGTAAACTGATCTTTAAGGAAAAACTAGGCTTCTGAATTCAGGAATTTAATAAATGTTAACTTTTAAAAACCAAAGATGGGGGTGCCTGGGTGGCTCAGTCAGTTAAGCATCTGCCTTTGGCTCAGGTCATGATCCCAGGGTCCTGGGATCGAGCCCCGCCTCAGGCTCCCTAGTCGGTGGGGAGCCTGCTTCTCCCTCTGTCTCTGCTGCTCCCCTTGCTTGTACCCTCTCTCTGTGTCAAATAAATAAATAAAATCTTCAAAAATAAATAAATAAATAAAAATAAAAACCAAAGATGCCTCTGAATAATATTTTCTGTACATGAGGGTGCCTGGGTGGCTCAGTTGGTTAAGCGACTGCCTTCAGCTCAGGTCATGATCCTGGAGTCCCGGGATCGAGTCCCACGTCAGGCTCCCTGCTCAGCAGGGAGTCTGCTTCTCCCTCTGACCTTCCCCCTCTCATGTGCTCTCTCTCTCTCTCTCATTCTCGCTCTCTCAAATAAATAAATAAATAAAATCTTTAAAAAAGAAATATTTTCTGTACATGAAATATTTGCTGTTCCTGAGGTACAGGTACAAAAAAAATCTCCTATTGGGGGGAAAAAATGAAATCTTAAGAAAGAAATCAGAATAAATTAAGCAGGACTCCAACTGAAAGAGGAGTAGGGCCTGAGGCTGAATCCAGCTTACTGGTCCACCTCTTGCCTTCTCTCAATGCCAAACTGATGCACATCCCACCACCACTGCCACCCTCTCTCCATCCACAATTGACTTGCATCTACCCAGTGGGGAGAGAAGCTGAGTAGCACAGGGCAGGTCAATGGGGGAGACATACCAAGGAATGTAAAGATCATCAGTTTTGAATTCACACAGACCTGAGTTTGAATAAGAGTCTCTGAGAACTTAGAAAAAGTATCTAAATTCTCTGAGGTTCAGTTTCCTCTTTTCTAAAGTGGAATTTTTTAAACACCTATGCCAAGGGTCATTAAGAAAAGTATATGTAATCCTGTATTTTCTTAACTTTCACCACTAGCCACTGGGGGTATGATTGTGAATGAGACACAACCCTGCCCTCAAGAATAGCTAAAGTGATGGTTGCATTTATGATTAGTGCTCAACCAAAGGCTGCTATATCTATAGCTCATCATCAAATGGAGGAAATCAACATTGCCATTGAAGTCAGAAAGAACTGGGTTAGAGCTTAGCAATGCCACTTACTAGCTATGTAACTGTGGCCTCTGAGCCTGTTTCCTCTTCTGCAAATGAGGACAACTGATTGTAATACAGAGTAGTTGAGGGAATCAAACAAGCTGGTGTGTGTGTAATAACATCTGGCACAGTGCTCAGCATATATAGGAGATTCTCGCTGTATTGTAATATCCTATATGCATATGGCAGGTTTCTCCTGGCCCCACTGTACTGCACAAAAACTCCAAAGTACAGGGCTAACCCAGGTCAATGTCTTGTTGACCTCCAGGGATAGAGAGAATTTTGGAATTGCTGCTGGCCAGAAAGCCTGGCATTCTCTCCTGTACCCATGGCCCCGACTGACCCTGAAGAACCAAGTTGTTAGGTTGGAACAGATACATCAACATCTGGTTCCATTCAGTTTCTCTCCATTTTGCCTCCTTAGAAGTTCATATAAGAGACTGCATCCGTACCTGCCCACTGCTAACCCCAGCTCTTTTTCTTCCAAAATTTCCTAGTGGAGATATCAGCTGTGACCTTCACATTGCACTCATTTGTCTGGACACCTACATAACTTCACACACCAAATTTAAGGGCCTTCTCTTGATCTAATAGTGATAGGTCTTTAGGAGTGTTGTGATGGCTGGTCAGTTCAGAATTCACACCAAACCCTCAGCAAGATGCTCCTAGTATCAGCAAGATACTTCCCCAGTGAAGATGTGTCTTTTTAGAGCTTCCATTCCTGGGCACAGTCTTCTCACCCAAGTAGCTAAAGTTTGAACCCTGGGACTCGTGGAACAAAATTCTCAGTAGTCCTTTTTGCCACAAACATCTTGCCATGCTCCCCTGGTGGGAGGTGTGGGAGAGGAACACTTGCCCTTTTTTTCCCTTCTAGGTTCTTTGGCTGGTCTAATAATTAAATTGAGATAAGACAGATTAACAGGAGAAAAACAAATAAATTTAATTTTCTACATACAGGAACCCTGAAGCTATGAGGCTAAAAGACAGTCAAAAAATTGAGGTTTATATGTCATCCTGAGCTAAGAAGGAGGAAGGGATCTTGGGCTTCAAAGGGAATGAAGACAATCCACAGGAAGATGGGAAGAGCAAATGTTTGGTTAAAAAAATAAAAAAAGTTTATTTTGCCATGCACAGACAATGGAACAGAGAGAGGAATCCTAACAAACAGGCCTCTCCAAACTCTTCCTAGCCTACCACACCTAGCCCGGACTCCTCGTGGTTATCTCTGGTGATAACCCTCTCTGGGACCAGACCCCCCAACTAAATTCTTTTAGGCAGTTAAGGGAGAGGTAAAAAGCTCTTCCCGGGTCTTTCAGGCCTTGACTGTCCAGTTTGAAATAATCCACATGCCGAAGTGGCACATTCTCTGGTGGCCTGCCCTAAACTCCATCAAAAGCAAGCCCACAGGGCGCCTGGGTGGCTCAGTCGTTAAGCGTCTGCCTTCGGCTCAGGTCATGATCCCAGGGTCCTAGGATCGAGTCCCACATCGGGCTCCCTGCTCAGCGGGAAGCCTGCTTCTCCCTCTCCCACTCCCCCTGCTTGTGTTCCTGCTCTCACTGTCTCTCTCTCTGTCAAATAAATAAATAAATAAAATCTTTAAAAAAAAAAAAAAACAAGCAAGCCCACAAATCATGGAGCTGCTTGGACTGTGGCTCTGCCTCAGGTGTCCATTCTTTCCTTTCCCATTTTTCCCACTTGTACACAAAAGGAGTGATCCAATCATTTTTCCAGAAAGGCTTCCCTGACACCTGCACCCTCTGAGCCAAGAAACTATTCCTTCTGTCCAGAGGGAGGGAGAGCTTACAATGGATGTTTGCTTTGCTGTCTGCTTCCAACCACCCTTCCAGTAATGATACCTGGAATTTCCTATGAGGAAACCCCTCTCCACTCTCAGTCCACATGCTTGGGTGAAACTGCCAGGGCGAGCCTGGAGAAGGAGAGTCTTAGTCGGTCTGGGGTTCCATAACAAAATACCATAGATGGAGTGGCTTAAGCAATGAGAACTTATTTCTTACAGTCTGGAGGCTGGGAAGCCCGAGATCAAGATGCCAATCAGTTTGGTTCCCCATGAGGCCTCTCCTCGCGGCTTGCAGATGGCTGCCTTCTCATTACATCTTTAGATGGCAGAAGGAGGAAGCTCTCTGGTCTCTTCTTATAAAGGCACTAATCTCATCATGAGGACCCTATCCTCGTGGCCACATCTAAATTTAACTACCTCCCAAAGGCCCCTATCTCCAAATACCATCATACTAGAGGTTAAAGTTTCAACATATGAACTGATGGTGAAGGGAGATAAATCAGACTGTGGCAGAGAGCCTCACACTTCCCCCACTCCGGTGCCTGGTTCAGAGCCAAACACAGAACATAATCAGAGCCAATGGGCCAAGTCCTTGCTCCTCTGGATGACTGAAACCTTGGACAATGAGGCCTGAGCTGTAGGCAAGCATCTTGACACCACACAGAGGACAGAAAGAGAGAATAGGTCCTAATGACACCTGGCCTGATGCCAGACCGACCTTACCCTTCTGTACGCTTTAAATTTTGTAAGGCAAAATTATCTCTCTTGGCAATTTAGGTTAAGATTTTATGACTTGCAACTAAAAAAAATTCTAACTTCTGCAGATCTATACCAATTCATCCAGGGGTGTGCTAAAGAAAACTTCATGCGAACCAGTTGTTAAAGCTTCAGGAATTGTACAAACCAGGTGTTAAACACGGCCATTATTAATAATTAAATCATGCAAACTTATGAACAAGTCAATAATATTTGTAAAAGGTAATAATAAATACTCAAAACCCATCACTTCCTAATAAGTTTACAGTCACTTGTGCTTTGAGTTTATTTCCATCTACTGTATGTGCATGGTGGAAAAACTGTAGAGAAGGATGCTGCTGTGCACCTCTTCCCAGCTCTGTATTCAGTGGTATCAACCTGGGAGCTTGAAATTAACAGGGCGGAAGTGCCTTCACCACAAAAATGGACAAACACTGCAAATCAAGGCTTGACTTACTGGTTTCTTGATTGCCTAGGCTTAAGGAAATAGTGCAGAGCGTGTCAATAACGTAGATTAAGTTGAAAGTGCTTCATGTCTGTAGTTGTTAGATTTGTGACCAGAACAAAAACTTGAGAAATATTCTTCCAGTATTCGAAAAGTATTATTTGACTGAGCAAAGAATATCTGCAGCCACTGCCATGGCCTAGCAGCACTGTGCTAGTTTTCAGAAGTCAAAACGAACAGGACACAGATGGCCCTGTGCTCAGGGAACTCAGAGCTCAGGGTGATTTGTTCTAAGCCAAGTACCACAGAAGAGACAGCAGTAAAAAACATTGTATCTGTCATCAAGAAGTGTATAATTTAATTGTAAAGGCAAGCCTAGCACACAGAAAATACAGCCGAATCTCTTAAGTCAGGGATGACAAATATCTATTATGCACACCGCCACCTCCCTGTCCACACCTAAGTGAGTAAGTGCCGGCACTCTGCCCTGAGCCAGGATGTGGCTCCAGCAACCTGCCCAAGAGAGCACTCCAGGCAGCCCCCACTGGGCTCATCATGGGTGCCATTACACAGGAGTACAAACCATGGGACAGCCCAGTTTCAAAGTTCAGAGGTGAGACCAGCCGGACCTGCGCTACCAAAGAAAGGTTTCATGGGAAAAACAACTTGAAAAAGGTCTTGGAGGATGAGTAAGGAACCTGTTAGAAATGCAAAGTCCCAGGCCCCACCAGAGGTCTACTGAGTTAGAAACTCTGAGAGTAGCCCCAGGACTCTTGTTTTAACAAGCCCTTCAGATGGTTCTAACGTACACTGACGTGTGAGAACCACCGGACTATGCCCTTGGCTTCTTCTCCAGCTGCTTTCTCTCATGTGTCACTCAAGTTGATCCTTACAACTGCACCATGCAGTAGGTAGGCAAGCTAGAATATTTATCCTTCTTACACGGGTGAGAAGAGCAGTTCAAAGACATTACAGGACTCACCCAGGACCACGCTGCTTACGTGCAGCAGAGCCTGGGCTCCAGCCAGCTCTCCAGGTGCCAGAGCAGTGTTATTTCCATCAGCCCTAAGGTAAGAGCATAACGATAGCATGATTCCTCCCAGCCCCCAGCCTCCTAATTTCCTCTCTCACCTTCCCAAGGAATTGGCCAGCTTCCTGACAACAGGCTGTGAATAAAAGCTCTGTGGGGTGATGACAGTTGCCTGACAGAAGGAAGGTGATAGGACTTGGTGCAGGGCCCCCACCATGCTCATACCTGCAAGGATTGAAAGTGAACTTCAAAGCCAGCACCAACCAGCTGGTCCCAGGCATCCAACAGCTTCAACTCATCAGATGCCATGGCCCAGACCTGGCTAATGGCAAAAATGTGGAAACTCAGCCTCCAATGAAACCCAGGAACAGAGCCATGAAAGCTGGTCTAGGATCCAGCTCTTTGTGCCAAGCCCTCTCAGGCAGAAATGATCAAGTTTAAAGAACTATCTCCAATCCAAGGCCAAGCCGACAGGTCAGCCTGGAGGACTGGAAAGGGCACGGTCTCTCGAGTCCCACATACCTGGGTTTAAAATCAGTTCCAATGTTTACAAGCTCTGCAGAGCAGCCTCCTTACCTTCTCTGAGGCAATCACTTTCTATGCAAAATGGGGACATAAATACACACAGTTTGTGTGAAAGAAGAGAAATAACATATGCAAAAGTGCTGGCAGAGCAGGCACCTGGGTGGCTCAGTCGTTAAGCGTCTGCCTTCAGCTCAGGTCATGATCCCAGGGTCCTAGGATCGAGTCCCACATCGGGCTCCCTGCTTGGCAGGAAACCTGCTTCTCCCTCTCCCACTCCCCCTGCTTGTGTTCCTGCTCTTGCTGTCTCTCTCTGTCAAATAAATAAATAAAATCTTTAAAAAAAAAAAAGTGCTGGCAGAGGCCTTGGCCCTTTCCTTCCCTCACTCTTCCCTTTGGGAGTCTTCTTTCTCCATCTCCATGGATCCGGAGAAGGGGATGCCAAGTTGCTAATGAACCAGGCTAAAGGGGAACAGCTCTGCCTAGAGCAGAAGATAACCTCTAAAAGTACCTTCTAGCATTAGATCATAAATCTGTCTTATGTTGAAACTGTATTTGTGGGCTGTTAGCTCTGTTAAGAGTGTATCTTACTGCTTTATCCTGCATTCAGCACTCACTATGCACAATAATGAGCTGCTTTGTAACTTAGGCAATATTGGGCATGAAGAAATTAATCAGGAATTCGCCAGAATTCTCCAATCATCTGAAATGAATCAGTAATTCTCAGTAATCAGTAATTCTCTGGCAAACTACATCCACAGGCCAAATCCAGCCAAGCGCTTCTTTTTGTAAATAAAGTTTTATTGGAACACAGCCATGCTCATTTATCCACATATTATCTATGGCTGTTTTCACACTACAAAGCCAGGGTTGGACTGCAAGGGCTGAAATATTTACTATCTGGCCCTTTATAGAAAATTACCTACCCCTGCTCCAAAAGAAAGTACAGATAAATTGAATTGTTACAGTTCAAGTTCTCCAAGATGTAGGCTCTGAGAAAGAGTTTAGGATTCAGGGTGTTAAACAGGGAACGCCCCTGGGATCCACATCCCTGGAAGGGAGAGAAAGGAAGCAGGAGTGGGCACAGGGAAAAGACCGGCTGCAATGCAGGTCCAGCAGCTTCAGTCAACTCCACAGGGAATGCTGGAGCAAATAACCCCTTAGAGTTGGCCTGAATGGGCCCAAATAGCTGCACTTTTACCCTCTGCCTTGATCGGTCATTGGAAGTGGGCAATCCCCTGGAATGTGTGCCCGCTGGTGAGGCAACTCCCAAAGGGGCTAAGGGCTGGAGGCTGTCTATTGACATCATTCCCAGAACCGAGGGCAACAAATCCTCCCTTGCATCTCCATGCCCAGCACAGCCACCCAAGCTTTCTTTCTTTTTTTTTTTTTTAATATGGAATGCTTCACGAATTTACGTGTCATCCTTGTGCAGGGGCCACACTAATCTTCTCTGCATCATTCCAATTTTAGTAAATGTGCTGTCAAAGCGAGCACCACCCAAGCTTTTTTAAAAGTTTTCTTCCACCACCTTCCAGAAGTGCCCCCCGCCTCTACACCAGGGAGTCAGGTGTCTTCTAAACTTCCAAGGGAAGTGGTAGCTGTCATCAGTGGGACACAAAGTCAAAGTGGACACAGGGTGTTCAGAATAACAACTAAAATATCACCTTAAACTTATTCCCAGTAATATTCTTTTTTTTTTTTTTAAAGATTTTATTTATTTATTTGAGACAGAGAGAATGAGAGACAGAGAGCATGAGAGGGAGGAGGGTCAGGGGGAGAAGCAGACTCCCAAGGAGCAGGGAGCCCGATGCGGGACTCGATCCAGGGACTCCAGGATCATGACCTGAGCCGAAGGCAGTCGCTTAACCAACTGAGCCACCCAGGCGCCCCTCCCAGTAATATTCTTGAAAAACTTTATGTCCGTAAGCTTTATTGGAAATCACAGAGAAACAGGCTATGCATCAATAAATGCCATTCTCAGGAAAAGTGGACTTTCTATTCCTATCAGAATAACACCCAGATTTTCTGATAGAATGGGGATATCTAAAATATATAATGCATATAAGATATAAAATGTTTTATATAAAAAAGATAAAATGAGAGATAAGGTAGAAAATGTCACTGCTTATTAGTGCAATAGCACAAGAGCAAAAGATTTTGAGTCTACAAACCTAGGTTCAGTTCTCCACCTGCCACTTACTCTCAACAATCCCTTTACCCTCCCAATGTGTTTGCTCATCTATAATATGGGACTGTGATACTCTATCCACCTCACAGTGTTCTCACAGAATCAGAAGAAATGATATATGTGAACCAGTGATGAAATCTGGAAAGTTCTCAAAAAATAATTTTTTGTCTATGTCTTCTGTAACACCTCCTTCATTGCTATCTTGAAGTTCTATTCAAATATTTAATTGCTTTAGTTATTCTTTTTTTTAGTTCTTCTCTGGTCTTACCAAGTATATCATCAATATTTTGTCATACACAGAACAGGTATTTTAAAAGATTTTTTATTTGCTCTTAGTCTACCTATGTACATAAATATACATGCACACATGTATATATACATACAGATACCAGCCCCATACGATATTTCCTTCCCAAGACAAATATCCCAGAGAATAGATAGGCATTGATATTCAAAACTTTTGGCAAAGGATGTTCCAGAAAATACCAGTGAACATTCAAAGTCCTACCTCTTCATAGTCCTGCCCCCACTGACATCATATAGGGTCTCACCTACTCCTGGGAGCCCACTGATTGGCCTAGCATAGTGAGGTTTTGTCCCACCATGTTTTCCTGAGCTATAAGTGGCCAGGTATACTCCATTTTGTCTTGTGTCTCAGCTGGCACACCTGTTCTGTCAATGAGTCATTTTCCTTTCTGCATTTCTTCTTTTCTCTTTCAGACTATCTCCTCACTCCATGAATGCACATAATATATATATATATTTATATATATATAATATATATATTTATATATATATAATATATATAT
>NW_023270387.1:25297767-25325882 GCF_011800145.1 Mirounga leonina | reverse complement strand
TTTATATATATATAATATATATATTTATATATATATAATATATATATAGTCATATATATATATTATATATATATAATTTGTTTCTTGGCTTGCATTAGCAAAGGGGAAAAGAGCACCATAGTAATAGGATAACCAGCATTACTCAGGCTCTGCCTACTTCTATTTAACCTGTCAAAATCTCCCTTTATAATGAAAAGTCCCGTATAACTGGTTATGGAAGTCCTTAGAAAGTGCTTGCTTACTGCTGTATTCCCTGGCCCTCTCAGCTACTATGGGGCCCCTTTATTTTCTTTCTCTTCTGCCCTAAGTTTGTAAAGCTCCATGAAGGTGTCTTGGCTCTGCTCGTGAATACCTGGTGAAGTCCTTCTGGGCCAAAGTCACCAACAGAGGGTGGATGTCAGTGATGTTGCAGTCTAACCTGAGGAGAATTGCTCCCCACAACCTGTTACAAAAGCAGGACTGTCTGCTCCTCCTCAGTCTCTTAAGACTTTCATCCCAGCCCTCTTTCAACTTCATGTCCTTCATTGTTTCTTTCAGTTGCAGTCCCCTCTCCCCTGTCCTTAGCAATCAGAGGCAGGTCCTGCAGTGGGAGGGATTGGCCCTGGACAGCTGTCTGAGTTTCAATCTCCATCCACTTCAAAGGACGAACCTCCTCACAGACACCTGCGGCACCATCAGTGGGCCAGGCGTACTCACCTGGGCTCTGGCTTCCCTCACAAGAACGCTGGGTCCTTGCTGCTGCGTGTGCCCACCCAATCAACAAACATTTGTTGAGCAACTACACTGGCAGGCCCAGCATCAGACAGTGCATAACTGAAACCCTAAAGGGGTATGCCTTTATACTTCTAGGGCCTCTTCCTTTACCTAGGCATTCAGTCATTCGATGAGGATATTTAGCAGCTACAATGAAAGAGACATTAAACCCTGTGTGGTCAAAGATGAATAGAACACAGTAGCTGTTGCCTTCACTGGGCTTATAATCTAGTAGCAGATATAGAAAGCTCACAAATAACCATAATACAAAGCAAAATACAGTAAATGCTATAAGAGGGGTACAAAGTGTTTCCGGTATTCAGAAAAAGAAAAGTGCATTTATTAAGCACTTTCTATTGCTCGGGCATCTCTAAATCCCAGAGAGAGAAGGAGGGAGAGAGAATAGTGTGTATGTGTGAGTATATTTATAAGATGCATATTATAAATACTTAATAGTGTATATATAATTTCCATTTGAAGTTTATTACATCTCATTTTGCAGATGAGCATCTCCCTCTCAAAGTGATTCAGTAACTTGCTCAGAAAAGGATCTCTGTCAACAGGAACATCTGGAAAGTTTTAATAAAACCAGTATCATCTCAGCTGGTTCTTAAAGGTTTGGTGGAATTTTAATTCATATGTATGATTTTTAGTACAAAAGTAATACGTTTTCGTTGTGGAGATTTTAAAAATATAGGAAAGCACAAACATGCAAGTTAAAAAAAAAAAACATAAATCCCACCACCCCAATATAAAAACACCATTAACATTTTGGTGCATATCCTTATAAACATTTGTCTACTAATCGCCGCATCTAAAAGAACAATTGGGACTATACTGTTTAGTCACCTGCATTTTTATAAATGCATTTCATTTAATCCTCACATTCCTGCAAAGTAAGGAGTGTTATCAATCCCATTTTCTAAGAATAACTTGTGGGGCAGAGAGTTTAGTTTGTCCAAGTCACATTACAGAGCCAAAATGCACATCCCAAATGTCTTTCTCCAGAGTCCATACTCAGCTTCCTCCAGCGGCCTCCCAGCCCATGAGCTATGCAATGGAGACGGCAGGGCATGGAAAGGAAAAGTAGGAATGACTGGGAGGGATTGGTCTTAAAGAAATACATGTAACCTGATTCCAGCCTCCAGACCCCAAGCACGCCCTGCCCCACAGACAAGGAAATGCAACCCTGTAGAAAACAGTAGAAGAGAGACTTTGAGACAAAGAAGGAACAGTGGGCACATTTCTTCTTGGGACCACTGGGATCCTTGACTGGGATTTGGAGACTGCTTCTATCTAGGGCATAAAGGATGGGGAGAAATTTTTAAATTTAAATTTTAATTTTTCCAGCCTGGGTGGTTGGAAGACGGTTTGTCCCATAACCTGTTTCATAACCTGTTCAATAATACATGTAACCTCTACTAGGCAAAAACTATTCCCTCAATTTAGACTCACCCCTAACTCAGGCCTTTATGCACCATGTGATCCAGTGAGGTCTCATCAAATCTATAATCCAGGTCACTAAGGAGATCTGACCCTGGCTAAAAATCTCATGGGAGCTGGTGTGGGGGCTGGAGCACCTCCTTTGTGCAAGCCCAGGCTTACCCACACTGTTTTCCCACAGTGACTTCTCTGTAACCAGCAGGGTATCTGGAACAGGCACCAGGCTAAAATGTGGTCAAGCAGGATGGTCCCCTCCCCATTCCACACCAAGTGGACTTCAGTTCTGCCCTAGCAGGGATGGGAAAAACAAGTCTTTGCCAAGAGAAAAGAAGAAATCAAAACATAAAATGTACTTCTTCCCTGGGCTGCATGTTCCTGGCTTGACTTATATCACTTACATAACAGTGATATTATTTTTTAGAACGGCACAGAGAGTTTTAGGCAAGGCCAGAAATGCCAGCCTGGGATTTGGTCCCCTAGAGTTCTGCCACCAAAAGAAAGGGAAGGAACATGGCTGTGTGGGAGTCAGGAATGTCTCTTCTGATTCCAGCGTCCAGGCCCCAGCCACACCCTGCCCCACAGACAAAGAAATGCAACCCTGTAGACAACAGTAGAAGAGAGACTTTGAGACAAAGACGGTATAGTGGGCAAATTTCTTCTTGGGACCGTTGAGCTCCTTGAACCCTTTGCAGGTCTGGCTGACAGTTCATCTTTGATGGAGAAAACAGTAATTCACTGGACAAAGAGTTCTGGTTCAACTACTAGCTGAATACACAGCACCCATCTCCACCATCCACAAACCCCAAGCCCAAGATAATTTGTTTTGTTTATATTTTCTATCAGTTTTTCTAAACCTTACCACGTTCCAGAAATTCACCCTCAAGGAGCTAATTTTTACATAATTGTTCATTTGTTCTTTTTCTTTCTTTCTTCCTTCCTTTCTTTCTTTCTTTCTTTCTTTCTTTCTTTCTTTCTTTCTTTCTTTCTTTCTCTTTTTCTTTTTTTTTAAATCAAAGCTGCTCTCCATTTCTGGATGACATTTGATGACCTGCATCAGTAGAAAACATTAGCTTTGCCCTTTCTGACTCTGAAAACTTGGCAACAGAGTCAAATTCTCTCCAGGTCTCTCTAGTGTGAAACTTCCTGTAATCCTTTTCCCTAACACATACCACAAATCACTCACACAGATGCTTCAGAGAGAAGGCCAGGCCCTTACACATATCCTATGGAGAGCCTTCTTCAGTCCTGTTTCTTCTAAATTTTTTCAGTTTCTGATCCCGCTTTGCTCTTTCCTCTACATTTTATCACATTGAATCAAACCAGTGTGTCCTCTAGTATGTACTGGGACAGATAGTGCCCAATAAATACTGATAGATGGAGTAATTTGAAAGAACCTCTATCCATCTTTTCCTTTTTCATTCCTTTTCTTTGTATATCTTTATCACTGACTCCATATTCAATGGGCTTCCAACTGAGCTCTATACCTGCTCACTGAAACTGAGCAACTCGACCCTTACCTATACCAGTGTCTATCACCAATTTTATCAAAAATTTCTTTTTAAAAAAAGATTTTATGTATGCACAAGCAGGAGAAGCAGCAGGCAGAGGGAGAAGCAGGCTCCCTGCTGAGCAGAGAGCCCCATGTGGGACTCAATCCCAGGACCCTGGGGTCACGACCTGAGCCAAAGACAGAAGACTGAGCCACCCAAGCATTCCATTATCAAAATGTTCTTAACATAACAAACTTCATTGCACCCATACCAATGAAAGTCCATTTTCCTTTTTACATTCAGTGGTAAATAATTATTGACTACCTCCCCTGTTCCGGACATTATTCTAACAAAACAGATAAAGTCCCAAATCCAAAGGAACTTAATTTCTAGTAGCAGGAGACCAACAATAAGCAAATAGATAAACCAATAAATAATATGGTCAAAAGAAAAATAAAGCAGAGTCAAGAGACAGAATGATGGGGGTTGGCTAGGCCTTTTCCAAGCCTTAGTAAAAATAATCACTTGTCCTCATATTTATCAAATGCCTAAGCCTCTCACTCCTTTGGCAGCAGGCACGGATGCACTGAGATAGTGATCCACAACATCTGTTTCTGCCAACCAACCCTCATATGGGAAGGGTAACAATGTCCACTTTGTAAGGATTGAACGAAATAGGTAATCCTTGTGAAGTGCTTGATGCAGTGTCTGGTACACAAAGCATACTACATAAAGGACAGCCAGAAAAAATGGGAGGGAGCGGGAGTCACCTTTGACAAAGGCCATCTCATTTGTGCTAATTTTAGCTTACTCTCCATATTATTTGTGCTTCCTCCAGGCAGCCCATAGCTTTATGAGCAATTGACCCTTGAACTGAGAAGCTGCTCCAGATAAAGACCTTAGCTGGTCTTTACGTGACATGATAAATAAATGGCATGGTTTAGAGAGGAATGCAGGCTGAACTTGACAGTAGCTGGTATGTCTCACTTTCCTCTCTGGGGCTTTTCTTCACCCACTGGAACTCACTAGTCATCTGACATATGGGCAAACCTAGAAGTGAGGGAGGTAGTACCTCACAAGGCAACTTGGATCAATGGGCACGGGGGCCAATAGATAAGCTACTCTACCTCTGGTTTTAAGGCAGAAGAGTCTGAGGATCATTCTACAGTTTCTCAGAAGCTTCCCCCAAAGGACGGAGTCTCAGTCACCCACAGCAGCGACCAGGTCAGTCATACATCCTGTCTTTCCTTCTTCCCCTATTCAGTGTTGTAGTCCCAACCCAACTCCTGTTCATTGGAATCACTTCCCAAAATAATTACATAGCCCTCATATCAGGAAGAACTCAGGCTACTAAAACAGGCATACTATCCATGCAGTGGTCTTTCCTTTCAGATTCTACCTCTTAATATTATACATATTAGATATATAGTGTATATATGAAATTTCCATGATCTCTTCTCTTCTTCATAGCTTTTTCAAGTTAGAAAGTCTCCATTACTGTTTTGGATATGTATGCAAAACCCCAGAATCACATCACTTGTTATAGAAATTCTCTTTGGTCCAAAATGTTTACATTGCCTCCTCTATAGAAGACAAGATCTTAAGTTTTTTCAAGTTGGAAAACTCATCTGAAAGGTTGCAATGAACTTCTGTATTTTAGGGTGCAGACTATCCCTTAATTCTGGAAGCAACATTTTGATGAACATTTGATGAATATATATACACACACATATGCAAATGCTTCAGACTGAGATTTAAAATATTGTTATTTGAGCATATAACTTGAGTATAACTAGCAAAATTATTGACCTGCAGCATGAGATTTTTTTTTCCTAAATCTAGATTTAAGCTGTCTTATAACTAAACTTTTTTATTTGCCCTTGGGAAGAAACAAAAAGACAACAGCCTGGAAAAGCAACAAGATGGACCAGCAGAAGTGGAGTCCTGTTCCAGAGCCAGAGACTATCAGATTGCCTGGCTAGAATGGAAGGGTTTGGGAAGAAGCTCCTTAAGGTTCCAAAAAATTACTTGAGGATGAAACCCTAATAAAATTCTGAACTTCTTGATGGCAGAATAGAGACCTAGACCATTGTTATTTGGGCATTAATACCTTCTAAATGTGGAAGGACAGAAATCTCTTGATTACTCATTATCCCCAGGACTCCTGCACCCCTTTCTTTTCCCTTCCTCATGAGGACAAGAGAAATCAAGGATCTACCAACTCAAAGTGTGTTCTACCATGTCAAGCTTTATAGGTATTTTGTAAGTATTTATTGAGTGAATGGATGAAACTGACCAACCTCTATCAACAAATACAAAATTATCTGAATATTAAGTAAGAAAGCATAAAAAAAAGAGAGAGAAAGAAAAGGAGTTTTTTTCAACTACTACTCAATTTCCTTTCTAGCATTTCTCAGTGGGCTCTGATAACCATTAGCTCTTTGGTAGGCAAATAAATGATGGAGTGTGGAGGGAGAATATATGGTAAATATGTTTGGGAATACTAGTTAAATAGAGTAAAAAGGGCTTTATTGTTGTTAGGGTTTTTTAAGTATAGGAATTCTCAGCTTTTAAAACACTAACATATGCTACAGGAGTATATACTATGTTCTGTTTCTGTATGTACGGTTGACCCTTTGAACAACATGGTTTAAACTGCATGGGTCCACTTATATGCAGATTTTTTCAATAAATACAGTACAGTACTGCAAATGTATTTTCTCTTCCCTGTGATTTTCTTGATAACATTTTCTTTTCTCTAGCTGACTTCATTGTAAGAATACAGTATATAATACACATAACATATAAAATGTGTGTTAATCGACTCTTTATGTTATCAGTAAGGCTTCCAGTCAACAATAGGCTATTAGAAGTTAAGTCTTGGGGCACCTGGGTGGCTCAGTTGGTTAAGCGACTGCCTTTGGCTCAGGTCATGATCCCGGAGTCCTGGGATCGAGCCCCACATCGGGCTCCCCGCTCGGCGGGGAGCCTGCTTCTCCCTCTGACCCTCCTCCCTCTCATGCTCTCTCTCATGCTCTCTCTCGCAAATAAAAAAAATTAAATTAAATTTAAAAAAAAAGAAGTTAAGTCTTTAGGGAATCAAAAGTTATAGGTGGATTTTAGACCACACAGGTCAGCATCCCTAACCCTGCATTGTTCAAGAGTTGACTGTATTTAATCATGACCTATTTTTGGAGAAGCATCGTACAAGATAGTATTTCTTGGGTATACAGTTCCCTGAAACATACTTTGGGAAACACTGTTTCAGTATTATCCTGATTTCTTTTTGATTTTTGATTCATACTGCATTTTCCTGGCCCTTAGACAAAGATCATTCTGTACTCATTCTCCTTACAAATCTTCTTATGTAAGTGTAAATCACTAAGTGTTCCCAAATATCCTCCTTACTTCTGCACCCCAACTTTGAAGTTTAATTTAGGCCTGGACCTCCAAGAGAGAGGTCTTCTCAGACATCTTAATGACTTTCTAAGAGTCTTACAGAGTCCCTTAATTTTAAACCATACCCTATAAAACAAGTTGTTATCTACTCATTCATGCAACAAAAAATATGTACAAAGAAATTTTTATGCTCAAAGCAGCTTGGGGATAAATAGTTATATGACACAGATCCTACTTTAAAGAGTGTATAATTTGATAATAACTGTAACTTCAAATTAAAAGGCTTGGGAATGAAATAAACCTGATTTTGTGGTCTTGGGCAAGTACCACACCTGTAAAATAGAGATAATTATATCTACTTTCCATCTTTGTCATGTTGATCAAATACAATGAAGTACACAAAAATATCTAGCATAGTGCACATTCTGGCACTAGAAATTTAGTAGCGTTAATAGTAAGAGAACACCTTAAAATCTATACAGCAGCATTACCCAGAAAGAGGCCTTGTCTTCAACTGCTTCACTGAAACCTCCAGAAGCTGCCCAAATCACTGAACTCTGAGCATGCACTGGGCAAGTGTTACCACTTGCACCACTATACACCCTCCACCCCTTGCACTCTTTGCTAGCTGAGGCAATGGTGAACCAAAGAGGAAGTTGCCTTTAGCCAAGACTAGCTGGTTGGTCTCTCCAGTCCTCTAGCCTGGCCCAGCCTTTGTGGTCTGGCCTGGTTCTCACAGTTATTTTCAACAAATTTTCACAGTATTAGTAGGGCATTTTTTGTCTTTATCTATTTTGAACAAATGAGTGAACTTAGGCTCTGAAAAAATAAATGCCTTGGCCCAGATCACCCTGCTAATAAGTGGCAAAGCTAAGATGACTCTATTTCATGAGGTCAATAGCACATAAATAACAAGAGGAAAGGTGGAAGGTTAAGAGGCTATTGCATTAATCCAGGCAAGGGGTGGGCCATTGCTAGAATGGAATGGAGAAGAAAGGAAATAATGAAAAACTAAAGTCGACATTTTTGACAGTGGAAAAACCTGAGAATCTTACAGTATCTGTTAACTTCCAGCCTTTCCCCCAACTACCTCCTCCCTTATCCTCAAAAGGAAAGCACATCCTAGCTAACAAATATGCGCATAGAGACATCCATGCTTGATTCAGCTTTCCACTGCCAGATAAAAACGTTAGTTATATTGATTTTTACACAAGGTCTGCCTTCAAAGAGTTAAAAATCAGAAGGGGAAAAGAGAGAGACCGCATATAGGACATAAAGTCAAAGGTTCTGTCATACACAGCCTGGTTACCTAGATTCCATGGTTAGTTCTGCCATTAAATAGTTATGTGACCTTGGGTAAATCGCAGAACTTCCACTGGATCACACTGTCTTCACTCATCACTCATTCATTCATATATTCAATAAATATTTTTTGGTTGCTTACCAGGTGCCAATACAACAGTGAGCACCAAGAATACAAATGTCCCTGAACCCAGGGAGGTTAGAGGCAAACAACCAGAGAATTCCAATTCAACAGATTCCTCTTCCTCACCCCCATGACCAGTCAGTCACCAACTCCTATCCATTTTAGCTCCAGAACATATCCTGAATCCACTCATGTTTCAGCCCCTCTCCACTACCATCCTGGTCGAAGCCAGCCAGGGCTCATGAACTCAGGTTTGACTGACTCCATCGCCCAAGCAGAAGCCTGATGAGCCAGAGGAAGGTTCAGCTGTGGTTAGCCACCCTTCCTCGGAGCCCTGCCTGCTGCAGGAGTGAGACCAAGTCTTCTGGGCAACCAGCACATTGTATGCATAGTCAAGGAGGCCAAGAGCCTTAAGAAGGACATCCTTCGATGCTTGAACATGATATTAGCATTCCAAAGAAACCACAGATTATTAAAAATCACATTATGCACATAATTGTTTCAAAGGGAGGGGAAGTGAGAAGCCAGAGAGTTTAAGTATCACAATAACAAAGTTATGTTTCCTGCAGGAATTTTAATAATAAAAGTGTTTTTAATAGCTTTAAGTGTTTAGCTATAAAACCAGTACATCATTATGTAAATCCAGTCTTTGATGATTCTGGCTTTTCTGCTCAAGAAGAATAGCTGTTCTTTTTTCGATCATATCATAGCTTTTTATCATTCTTTTGAATGGAAAACAAAACACAAACCGCTCAAACAAAGCACATCACCTCCCCACATACAAACCCGGTTCCCCAGCAGAAAAGAAAACTTGCCTCAGTTTCCTGGTCTGTAAAATGAGGATAGTTAATAGGATCCACTTTAAAGAGTTATAAATAGGGTTGTACTGGTTAATATTTGTAACATGCTTGGAGGAGTGTCCAGCATACAGTGCATGCTGTATAAGTGGTGTTAAATTACATTAATTACTAGATAGATAAGTTATATCTAATTCCTGTTATGAAAATACTTGATGTGGGAGAACTGTCAAAAGCAAAAAATTTAATAAAATAAAAGGGAAAGGGTAGGAAATGAGTCTATCACAGCACAGCACATAAGCTATATAAAAGAGGACATCAGAATGAGATTCCCTCTAGAGATAAAGTATATTAGAGACCAAATATGTATATTCCTGAATAAGTGTGTTATGTGCACATGTACATATATCTACATACATCTACATGCATCAGCATATAACTCCTAACTGTCCTACTTAAAACCAGAGTCTGAATCAGAGACAAAAATGAGAAATTCATTAATTATGCCCTACTTTTCTCTATAATAACACACAAGAGGTTACAAACCCCAAATTGGGCCCAGTCCCAGAATTTGGTCAGTAAATTGAAAACAATAAGAACATAAAATGACTGAGATTCTCCATCTGCAGAAATAAACCACTTAGGAGATGGTTGTAAATGTGCTGTTGATGGGAGTAGGGCTTCTCCCCATTTTCCGTCAAGGAGAACAGGATGCTTCACAAATTTAATTAAGGACACCAGAGTCTCCCCCAAGTCCAGAGTGACCCCAAGGTACCTCCCCAGGAAAACAAGTTAGAATGTGGTTTATGGTAACCTACTCAGATGAATTGCAATGAATCTGAGGTAATGCTGTGTTGTCATAAGAGAGTGGGGGGGGAGGGAGGGGGGGTTCCATGGGAGTCAGGAAACTGAAAGCCAAGCAGTGAAACTCTGAGTGTCTCCACCACTACCCAGGGCTCTGTTTCTAGATCATCAGTATTGTAGGATCGAAGCATCCCTCCAAGACAGCCAGTAACCTTTGGTCTAATTAAGATCTCCAAGGAAAATGGAAACTGTCCTTCAGTGTCCTCAGTGGCAGGCCTTGCAAAGATGAGTGCCCTCTCTTGACTCCCTAACCAGAACCTCCCCTGCTGTAAATTAAAAATTTTAATTGGTAAAAGAGCCAATTCTGTAGACAGACTGCCTGAGTTTCAATCCTGGGTTTAACCTTTAATGGTTGGAAGATACAAAACAAATCATTTAGCATCTTTGGTCTCAGCTCCTCACTGACAAGGGGATAACAAGAGTACCTACCTCATGGGCTGTTGGGGGAGATCAAAATAGAATAATCCAGAAAATATACTTTCTATTTTGTGCCCAATAAATGCTAGCAATTTTTATTATTGGTTACTGTATTGTTATTGTTGGTCTGTTAAATCCTGACTGATCATCATCATTCTGTTTGAACACCTCTGGATAAACCACTGAAATCAAATATTTTTTTCTTTTTTTTTTTATTTAAATTCCAGTTAGTGTAATATTAATTTCAGGTGTACAACATAGTGATTCAACAATTCCACACATCGCCCAGTGTTCATCACACTTAATCCCCATCACCTATTTAACCCATCCCTCCACCTACCTCTCTTCTGGGAACCATCAGTTTGTTCTCTATCGTTAAGAGTCTGTTTTTTGGTTTGCCTCTCTCTCTTCTTTTCCCTTGGCTCACTTGTTTTGTTTCTTAAATTCCACATATGAGTGAAATCACATGGTATTTGTCTTTCTCTGACCAACTTATTTCACTGAGCATAATACTCTCCAGCTCCATCCATGTCATTGAAAATGGCAAGATCTCATTCTTTTGATGGCTGAGTAATATTCCACTATATATATCACATCTTTCTTATCCATTTGTCAGTCAATGAATACTTGGGCTCCTTCCATAATTTGGCAGATAATGCTGCTATAAACATCGGGGTGCATGTGTCCTTTTGAATTAGTATTTTTGTATTCTTTAGGTAAATACCTAGTAGTGCAATTGCTGGATCATAGGGCGGTTCTATTTTTTTATTTTTTGAGGAGACTTCATACTGTCTTCCAGAGTGGCTACACCAGTTTGCATTCCCACCAACAGCACAAAAGTGTTGGCTTTTCTCCACATCCTCATCAACACCTGTTGTTTCTTGTGTTGCTGATTTTAGCCATTCTGACAGGTGTGAGGTGATACCTCATTGTAGTTTTGATTTATATTTCCTTGATGATGAGTGATGTTGAGAATCTTTTCATGTGTCTATTGTCCATCTGTAGATCTTCTTTGGAAAAATGTCTGTTCATGTCATCTGACCATTTTCAATTGGGTTATTCATTTTGGGGGTATAGAGTTTTATCAGTTCTTTATATATTTTGATACGAACTCTTTATCAGATATGTCATTTGCAAATATCTTCCCCCATTCTATAGGTTGCCTTTTAGTTTTGTTGATTATTTCCTTCACTGTGCAGAAGCTTTTTATGAAATCAAATTTTTGATCTGAAAAGTTAATCAAGAGCCTTAATCTCCATTGGCCTTAAAAGGATTCTTCCTTATAACTGTTAGCAACAATGTTAATATTGCTAACATTAATGTTAAGAATGATCTTGTATGCACAGGAATAAGTAACACTTTTTTAAATAAATACATTACTATATAAAATATCCAATGTTATAGAACTATCCTCAATTGCCTCCCAGGAACCTAGACCCAGTCAATGTTTTCCTATATTAGAAATGGTTGGGACTTGAGAGGTAAACTCTCTGACTTTATTTTACAGTTGAGAAAACTGACAAGGAGAAAAAGTAGACTTTCTTTTCTTTTCTTTTCTGATTCATGGTCAAATGCTCATTGCCCTGTGCCCTCTAAGTTCACAAATCATTGACAACACAGCAGAACTGGGAAGAGAACTGCTGAGCCGTGGACATGAATTCAGAACACTCCAGCTTGTACCCACTTCTGTGTGAGTGACCGTGGGCAGGCCGTTAACCTCTCCCTCAGCCCCCCTCCCCATTCCTGCAGGTAAGAAATAGGGTCATGTTGGCTATCTCTGCTGCTCAATGCTGTTGGGAAGATGGGATGAAATGAAATGTGAAGGTGCTTTGTGAAGCCTGGAGTGCCATGTAAACAGAGTGAATTGTTTTGGTGTGGACTTCAGAGCAACATTTTACAAGTTAGTTCTACTAATCCCTGAGAGGTACTAGAAGTGAATTGTGTTACATTAGTGGTGGAAACAGGGAGAGTGATAGGAGGGAACAGATACCACAAGGCCAGAGGGTCTAAGAAAGGTTCCTGAAGGAAAAACAATGAATTTATACATGTGTCTACTTTCCTTACCTTCTATGCCCACAACCATTCTTAACACATTCAAAAAAGAGAAGCTGAGAACAAGGGCTCAAGCTTTTCTTAGAAAAACAGGTGATAAATCATAAGGTAATCGAATCTGTAGCAAGGAATGGGAAACACGTGGTGGGTCATTCTAATTATTTGATACATTGCACGGTGTTGGAGTGTTATTTCCAATGTTTTACATTTGACTTGTCCCAGGCCACTCTCACCATAGCAACTCAAGTTTACTGGAAAGTGGAAAAGTCTGCATTTGAGAGAGTTAAAGGAGTTTGATACAGTTCAGCTAACCACAATTAATTTTTAAAAAGAAGAAGTAGCCAAATATTTCCTTCTTGCAAACATCATTTGGGGAGATATTCTCTCCCTTTCTCCTTCTTATATACCTCATTCTCTTTTCCCTCCACTTCCCTGCCCTCTCTCTCCACCTCCCTAAAAATGCCTTTTCTGTGTTTCTGTTTCTCACCAACCGAGGAAAGAGACAGAGCAAGAGAACCAAGTCCATATATGTTCTGCACAAATATCTGGTTCTATAAACACCATGAGGATTTATCAGCTGTGTTCTCTGTTATACCCAATGGCAACTCAATAAAACTTTTTTAATGGATCAGTGAATGAAGCTCCTCCCACCTTTTGCTCCGGACTGTGGATTTTAATATGATATCCCTATTTCAGAGAGGCAGTAGGAGACAGTACAGCAGGTCGTAAACCTACCAGGAATCAGTGATACCCTTTTTGAATAAATACATTGTTGTATAAAATAAAATGTTTAATGTCACAGAACTATCCACAGCTGCCTCTCAGGGACCCATTCTCAGTCAAAGTTTTCCTATAGTGAAACCACTTAGCAGGGAATGTTAGAGATGGTTGGGACTTGAGAGGTAAACTCTCTTCCTGCCTCTCTTATTTTACATTGGAGAAAATTGGCTTTCTTCTCTTTTCTGATTCTTTTCTGAGAATCTTAAGCCCAGGGGTCCAGTTCAACCTTGCCCCCTACCATTTGGTGTGGGCCTCAGTTAATCACTCACATCTCTCTGTGCTTTATTTTCTGCTCCTGAAAACAATGGCTTCAAGCAAGAAATTCTTTAAAGATTCTGCATAGTTCTCAACTTCTTTGAGTATTTTACCAGAAGACCTGCAGAGAAACATCCATCCCTTCATGGACGAATAGGCTAGGCCTGTGCTGCTTGTCTTTTCTGACTACAAACGTGGGCCACACTAGAAGAGAAGGCAAAAAGCGTCCAGTCTGTCTGTCTGTACCTCTAACTCATGTTCATACTGACTAAGCCAGGAAGGTGAAACTGGAAACAGGGCCAACTCTCTGAATAATTTGAGGACCAGATCCCAGGCTAACTGCCCCCATCTGGGCTGGATGCCCTTACTAATTCAATTCCTGTCATCTTTAAAGGACTCTTCAGCTCAGTTAGCTCTTACAGGCAAAATTGTAAGCTTTCAAAGACGAGAGATTCAAGAGGTCTCCCAACCTTTTCCCACCTCCATGAAGGGCCTTGCCTAAACCACCCCAGAGAAGTGATTAGATTCCGCACTTAACCATCATCAAAGGACATTTCACAACTTATCCAGGCATTCTGCCATCTTTGGGCCAGTCACTGCTTCATAGCATCCTCAGAAACTGAACTTTAACAGGGATTCTCTATGATACACATCAGGAAGCTGCTCAGGTAAGAAAGCCTGGGCTATTCCCACAGTGCTCTGGAAACTCACTGGTTTGCAGAGCAGATCTCAGGCTTTGGGCTCTTCTCTGGGCCATGGCAACTTCTCAGATGGAGCAGTGGGACATGAACTTGAAAATTTGGTTGATTTTAAGCCCCTTCTTGGGCATCTCTTCCACTGCCATTAGTAGCTGAGCCATTTGAGAAGTCAGGGTAGCCAGGACACAGGTGCCCCCAATGGCTGGGCATCAACCTAGACTCATGCATTCTCAGGGTACTGAGTTGGGTGGAGAGGACTTTTCCTATATCTGGCCTATGTCCATGAACTCCAAATTTTGGAGTGATTGCTTTAGACTAGCCAAGTTAATGTTTAAAGATCTCATAAATAAATAAATAGGTACTCTCTGGAGGAAAACTGCCAAAAGCCGCTCAGACCTTCCTGCTTTCTAAAAGCCCTTTCAAAGTGGGCATCAGCTGGCAGGTCATTAAGAAAAGTGAAATGTGCTCATTCTGCAAAGCTCCCTTTTCCCTCAATGCTCCTTTGTCCCTACGGGTTTCAACACACTCCATTTGACATTCTCAATTCCTTTGATAAGAAGTTCTTAGAAGTTTATGACAACTCAGATCTCCCTATTCTGGAAGCAGGTCTATAGGAATTCTAGTAATTAGTTGAGTGACCTTGAACAAGTTGCTTCACTTCTCTGAGTTCAGTTTTCGTGTTTGAAAATGATTTGTTCTCTGTAGGACCTCCTTAATAATCCATGACTCTGCCAGAAGCAGTGGAGTCACGTGGAAAGAAAGTAGCTTTGGAATCACACAGGACTGGGTTGGGGTCCTGAATCCCCCACTCCATGTTTGACTTGGGCCAGTTACTTCACTCCTTTAAGACTCCATTTCTACATTTGTACAGGAATAAATGAATTAATGTGTGCAATTAATCTATACAAACTCAATGTAAAAAGTAAATATCTTGCTTTGTGGGTTTTTGGTAAATTGTTCAAGCCCTGTGGCATTTTGGCAGAAAGCCTGGTGTCTCTCTCTTACAGTTATTTTGTCCATGAGTTTTCCAGGAACTCCAAGCTTCACTCAATCCAAAGGTACCCTGTCCTCAACCAAATGGCTCATCTCTTTCACAGGATGTTGTTCTGATGACTCACCCTAAGCAGATCAACAGTCTGTGCTTGCTCCTAGAGCCAAGATGGATTTCTCAGTCAACATTACCTAGGGAACACCACATAGGCACCACTGTTATAGGCCTTTGTTCACACTCCATCCTCAGCCATAGCTCCCCAATTTTCAATCCATAGACAGGATTAGGAGGTGCAAGGGGTACATATCACACAAAAAACAATGCTTGCCCACAAGCCTGAGCCTTTGCCTTGAGTTTAGGTGACTGGTCTAGCTGGGGGCTGGGCCCATCCTTTTCAAGAAAGCCCTGGGATTAGATAGTTTTCCAAAGAGATCCACTTTCTTCATATACCTCCCCCCATTCTGTTCTTCCTTTCTCCCTACTAGGCAAATATGTATCCCGAGAGGTAAGACAGCATTTGCAAAGACATTTTTCAAAAAATGTAGTCACATCCTTATCTCATTACAAAGCAGGCTTATTTAAGTGCCTTATATTTGTATAACTGGGAATGTGTTCCCTGAGCTTCCAAGGTCTGCTCTGCTCTCTGCTTCCCCAGGTAAAGAAAGGAGGAGTTGAAATAATTTTAAGTACCCCCTTAATGGGCAGCCCATTTGGTCTCTTCCTTATCCATAACCGTAATGTGTTGGTACAAATATAGCACACCTAATAACACCCGACACAAAGTAGGACTTTAAAAAATGTTAGTGCATCTGGGGCGCCTGGGTGGCTCAGTCGTTAAGCATCTGCCTTCGGCTCAGGTCATGATCCCAGGGTCCTGGGATCGAGCCCCGCATCGGGCTCCCTGCTCAGCAGGAAGCCTGCTTCTCCCTCTCCCACTCCCCCTGCTTGTGTTCCCTCTCTCGCTGTGTCTCTCCCCGTCAAATAAATAAAATCTTTAAAAAAAAAAATGTTAGTGCATCCCAATCCAGTAAGAACCACACCCAAAGCAAACATTCCCTTTCCTGTAGGGAAAGTGACCCATTGTGGAAGTTTTGCAGATATCATTACTTCTTCACTAGTTGTAACATCATATTTATTTATTCCTTACTAACCCATAGTTAGGCAAACATTTTCCTTAAAGGGCCAGAAAGTATTTTAGGCTCTGCAGCCCAGTTACATCTTTGTCATATATTCTTTTCGCTTTTTTTTTTTAATGATGCTTTAAAAATATAAAAACCATTCTTAGCTCTAGCCTGTTAAACAGGGCTGTTGCAGGTTGGGTTTGGCCCAGGTGCTACAGTTTCCCTACCTCTTGTCTAAACTAATGACTTCATAAATCTAAATAATCAGCCTCACCTGGGAATTGGGGCAGGGGACACTGTTTTTGAAAACAGATTCCTGGGTCCTAACCAAACTCACTCAGTCAGAATCTTTGAAGTAAAACCTTAAGCTCTCTGGTGCTATGGTGGCACTGATCTACTGGCTGACCCCAGGGGCAGGTCTGGAAGACCTTCTCTGACACACATTTGCTCCTCTCCAGCCTCATTCCTCCTCCATCCTCTATGGATGGTTCTTTTACCTGCTCAAATGTTATTTGTTGAGTAACTTCCATTATGCTCTATCCTCCATCTCTCCTCTTATTCCTATCTATCTGCTTACAAATAAATCATATGCACTTCATTTTTTTAACAATCCTTTCTAATAATACTGGACAATTTTATTTACAGCCCCTTCCCCATAAGCTTGCTGGCAGGACAATACTCCCCCAAAGTGTTTTGTTCATCCCATCTTGGCTGTTACCATAATTCCTCCCCAGTCCCATCCTTTCAGCTAAGCATGGACCAGCTTCTGCCCCAGCCATAGCCACCTTTGGGCTGAACAGTGAAACAGTTTTCAGATCTCTGAACCAGTCTTGAACTTTGCTTCAGGAGGATGAATATCCAGTTCTTCAGAAGTTTTCCATGATTATACTTCTGGGTTTCTGGTTCCTCAAGGTCATGGTGCATAACAGGCAACTTACCCACAAGAGGCGAAGTTCAACCTCTGGAATTCTAGAAAACGGTTTATGCACAGCATGTAACAAAAGCAAAGCCAAAAATAAAGGCAACTGGGAATGAAAGCCAAATTTAGGGGGCTTATAAAGTCAGCACAGGATTTTGAAACAATTGGCAATCAGTCCTAGATATAAACTAGATCAAAATGATGTTGAAGTCACTTGGGCACAGCCCATAACCTTAGTGTAGGTGCAAGTGGGCTGGGGATTTTCATGGAACTGCTGCTGTCAGCATCAGAATTTTTCCCTGCAACATAATATACCAGTTAGCTGAACAGTTGTGGTCTCCAGAACTTTGTCAACAGAAAGAAGCCTTGATCAAAAGAGTCCAAAAGCCAATTCTATTTCAGTTTATTCTTGACTCAAACAGAATTGGAGAGAAGCCAAGGGTAAGATATTGGAGGGAGAGGCATGGACAGTAGGCACAGTATTATAAGATAGCTGAGGACATTTGAGAGAAGATATGCGTCTCTGAACAAAACAATCAAGAAAACGAGGACTGGCCTGTTGGCCTGGATCTCCCAGGATCTTCTGGCAGACTTAATTAGAAGTTAAATAATCTCCCTTTACATCTGTTGTGCATAAGATTTGAGTCTATTGGGAGTTGTGATATCTGTTTTTTACTCAAGTGAAGGGATATTAAAGAAGAGATAAGGAGTGGGAGACATTGGGAAAAGTTAGTGGAAAGTTTCAGATGCCATATAAAGTTTTTCAAGCACTGAATAAATGCAAAACAACAACACTCCTAGAAGATAACACAGGAAAATATCTAGGGGACCTTGGATTGAGGGAGGATTTTTAGATAGAGCACCAAAGGCACAATCCATGAAAAAGAGAACTGATAAGCTGAGCATCATTACAATTAAAACTTTCTGCTTATGAAAGACACTGTTAAGAGAATGAGAAAACAAGACACAGACTGGGAAAAAAATCTTTGCAAAAGTCATGTCTGATAAAGGACTGTTATCTAAAATATACAATGAACTCTTAAAACTCAACAATAAGAGAATGAACAACCTGATGAAAAAATGAGCAAAAGACCTGAGCAGACACCTCATCAAGGAAGATATGCAGATGGAAAATAAGTATGGCATTAGGGAATTGAAAATACAAGTAGATACCACTACATATCTATTAAAATGACCAAAATACAAAACACAGATAACACCAAATGCTGGTGAGGATATGGGGCAATAGGAACTCTCATTCATTGCTGGTAGGAATGTCAAATGGTATGACCACTTTGGAAAATAGTTTGGCAGTTTCTTTTTTTTCTTTCAGTTTTATGGAGATATAATTGACCTACAACACTGTATAAGTTTAGATGTACAGCATAATGGCTTACATATATTTTACAATATATGAGTACCACAATAAATTTAGTTAACATCCATCATCACATACAGATACAAGGAAAAAACGGTTTTTTCCCTTGTGATAAGAACTTTTAAAATCTACTCTCTTAGCAACCTTCTAATACACCATACAGCAGTGTTAACTATGTCATGCTGTATATTATATTCCTCGTGTTTATTTATCTTACAACTGCAAGTTTGTACATTTTGTCCACCTTCATCCAATTTCCCACTCCCTACCCCTGGCAGTTTCTTACAAAATTAAACATACTCTTACCATACCTATGGTCCAGCAATTGTGCTCCTTGGTACTTACCCAAAGGAACTGAAAACTAATGTCTACACAAAACATGCCCACTGATGTTTAAAGCTACTTTATTCATAATTGCCAAAAGTTGGAAGCAATTGAAATGTCCTTCAGTACATGAGTAGATAAATAAACCCTGGTACATCCAAAGGAATATTATTCAGTGCTAAAAAGAAATGAGTTATAAAGCCATAAAAACACATGGAGGAAACTTAAATTCATATTACTAAGTGAAAAAAAGCCAAACTGGAAAGGATACATATTGTGTGATTCCAACTATATGACATTCTGGAAAAGGTAAAACTACGGAGACAATAAAAAGATCAATGCTTCCCCGGGGTAGGAGAGTAGGAGGGAGGGAAGGAGGGATGAATAGGTGGAACTGAAATCATTCAGAGGATTTTTAGGGTAACAAAACTATTCTATGATACTATAATGATGAATCCATGTCATTTGTCAAAACTCACAGAATCTACAACACCAAGAATAAACCCTAATGTAAACTATGGACTTTGGGCGATAATAACATGTCAATATAAGTTCATTGATTGTAACAAATGCACCACTCTGGTGCAGGATATCAATAACAGTGGAGGTTGTGTGCAGGTCAGGGCAAGGGATATATGGGAAATCTCTGTACATTCTGTTCGATTCTGCTGTGAACCTCACACTGCTCTGAAACATAAAGTCTGTTTATAGGGCACAGAGCAACTTGTAATAACACTGAAGAAGAACTGGATTGGATTTTTTTGAACTCAGAATGAGTTTAGGTCCCAAAACAATGATAAATTCTAGCTGGATAAAGAGGTGAAACCACCTAAAACATCAGCTAGAGCCATGTCATCATAGATGCTCTGTAAATGTTTGTAGAACAAATCAATAACTTATGCCACCTTATCTGGACCTGAGGCATAGATGGCAACCATCATTCCAGATGGTTCCAAACATATGTGTTCATTTTGTTGTATTGTCTTTCTCCCCTACTAGAATGTAAGCTTCATCAGACCTTGTCTGCTTGCTTACTGCTCATGCCCAGGGCCTAGAGCAGTGCATGGCACATAGTAAGTTTTTGATAAATATTGGAAGGAAGAGAGGGAGAGAGAAAGGGAAGAAGGAGGGAAGGAAGGAACAAATGAACAAACAAAGGAAGCAAGGACCTACCATTTGCTCACCACTCAACAAGGCTGTGAATAATACAAAGGAAAAATAAAGCACTCTCCTTGTCCCTAAGAATCTCAGTCCTGTGAGAAATGACAAAATATACTAAAACAAACGGAGTGAATAATAGAAGCAATTCGCTATGCTGAATATAATCAAAAGCTAAATATATTTGAACACAGACAAGTGTTATGGGAACCAGAAAAGAAAGAGAACTACATGGAAACCGGATATAGTTGTAAAGACTCAGCTGCACGTATTTCTCTGGTCCTACAGAGCATGTCCCTCCATAAATAGTCAAGACACACTATATCATGTTCTCTGAATTGGTTCTGCGGAAATTTGCCCAAATCTTTCTGAAACGCACATTACCCACAGCTTCAGGGGTGTCCAGTGACCTAAAAATCCCTGAGCTCCTTATTCTCATTATTGCTGTTTCTTCCATTGACCTATAAATCCAATCTCCCCAGTCAGCCCTCACCCAACCCTCTCTCTCTTTCTAGAGGGGGAGGGGCAGAGCACAAAGTCACTCCTGCGCTTTCTTTGACTCCCTTACTGATATTTTCCTCACCTTTTTGCTCTCTGTCTCTTCCACTCAATCTCAACAACCCTTCTTTACTCATCTCTTGACTTGCTTTTAATCTTTTCTTTTTCTCCAGCAGTGTCCACTCCATTTTCTTTTCCTTCCTTACTTCTGGATCTTTCTACACAGACACTTACATTTATAGCTCACCTCATTGCCCCATTTTTAATAACTGGGAAACATCCCCACCAAAAGCATTTTGTTACAGTTTAAAAAAAAAAAAAGAGGTACATTCCATCATCCACCTGCATCATCCACTCAAGGTGAAGGAAGCACCTAGTAAATCATTCTTCCACATTCTCAGGTGGCCAAACCAGTAGAGGTGGCTGACCCAACATTATCTGCTGTCCTGCTCTTTGCTGGGCTGCATTTCCTGTTCCCCCAGCCCTCCTACTCATCAGCGCATAAACTGAAGTAAGATTTTTAATTCAGTGCTACTTTTCTGGAGAAAGGGTGACTAGAAATGCCTAATGGAATGGCACATGTGG
Source organism: Mirounga leonina (assembly GCF_011800145.1). Lineage (NCBI taxonomy): Eukaryota > Metazoa > Chordata > Mammalia > Carnivora > Phocidae > Mirounga > Mirounga leonina. The sequence goes on along the minus strand of NW_023270387.1, from coordinate 25,304,534 downwards.
AGGAATGTTCTCCTGACACCCAAAATCATATGCCCAGTTTGGACCTGGAGCTAGAGTTATATACAGCAGGCAGAGAAGGTGGGTCTCACCCATACTCAAACTGAACAGTGCCACCCTTCTCAAGCAGGAATCTACTGTTTCCACCCCCATTATTCAGTGATGGAGAGGTCCCGGATCTGTCCTCCACAAATTAAATGTGCCAATAGGTGCCACTAGTTCAGAAGGAGTCAAGAAAGAAGGCATCAATCAATCCGCCATCCAGGACAGAAGGACAGTAAGATAAAGGGTGAAACACAAGTATATTAAATTAGGAAAAGTCAAAACACATGAAACCCCTGTAGCTTTAGCTTGTCTATGAGACTCTCTATGGGAAAAGTAATGCACTTGTTGGAGAGGCAGCTGGTTTTCATTACGGCCAAAAAGAGTTTAAAAATAAATACAACCCCCCTTATGCCCACCCCAAATTCACTGCACATTCAATTCTAACAGAATGGACACCCAGACTTAAAAGTCAAACAGTTTGAAACCCATACCAGGGAGAATTGTTGCTGTCCTTGTAGCTCAGATGGTTTATTCCTTTAGAGGCCACTAACCAAAACAATGACAGCTTTCATGTCAAATTCCAGGAAATAAAAGATAGACAACAATAAGAGATTGTTTTCCCCCAAATACAAACAAATGAATTAGCATTGAGGGGCTGAAGGGAAGCAGAACAAATTAGACCAGAGGACTTCTACCAGCCTTCCTGCCCCACTGCACAGCCCTCGGGAATGTTCTCCAATCCGAGTGCAGGAGGGGTCCGGGTTTGGGGACAGATATGTAACAAAAGACGCAGGCCCACCCAGGAGATACTGGAACCTGCTGTGAGCATTACAAACTCTGGCATAGGGCCAAGAAATGCCTCCCTTCCCCCAACTATGGAAAAAAAGGGAAATGGCCAACCCAACATTGTAGACAAGTCCCTCCCACAGTCAAGAACGGTTTTTGTGTAGAAATAATGCCTGGCACTGTGCCTCCAGAATCTTAGGCTGGTAACTACATTTTAAAATCATTAATTTTTCAGGGCGCCTGGGTGGCTCAGTTGGTTAAGCGACTGCTTTCGGCTCAGGTCATGATCCTGGAGTCCCAGGATCGAGTCCCGCATCGGGCTCCCTGCTCAGCAGGGAGTCTGTTTCTCCCTCTCCCGCTCCCCCCTCTTGTGCTCTTTCTCTCTCTCACTCTCTCTCTCAAATAAATAAATAAAATCTTTAAAAAAAAATAAAATAAAATAAATAAATAATAAATAAAATCATTAATTTTTCAAACCCGCTCGCCATTACCGTATCAGATCATCTCGATCAGTTACAGCCTGGTATGTTCAGTGCTCAGTAAATATTTGTTGTTAGAATTAATTAACTGTGCTAAAGAAGCTCCAAGCCAGGATCATTATACCACCAGCCTTTTAGTTTCCCACAAAGAAAAAGTCTATTCTTAAACCACAGTCTTAACCCTCAATGCCAACCAAACATTGAATAAGTCATTTATGAGTTATTAGATGGGCTATGCCAAAAAGCAGATGACTCAGGGCAAAAAACCCAACCACCCAAATCATGGAGGCTGGGTTTGAAATAGCATCTTCTGCAGGTTAACACATTTCCAGCAGCCTATTGTATAGACGTGATCATTGACAACCCAAGGTGTTCAAAGACTTCCCTAGAGCAACAAGCAACAATTAAATTAGCCATAAAGTCTCCTTAGGTGGTTTTCATTAAGAAAATCTTATAGATTTAAAATTTTTAAATCTCATTACTCACTAGTCCCCACCTAGAACCAAATGCTTTCTTCAACCTCTACCTTATATAATCCTACCACTTTCTTGTGAATCTCCTCCTCATGCCTTATCCCAGGTCATTCATGAAATCCCAATTTCCACATACAAATAGAATGATGAGCAAGGACAAGGAGGCCAGCTGACCTGGGAGGCCCCAGCAATTCATGGGGTTGAAGGATGCCATTGCCTGCCTGCAGGGTGTGTGCTATTCCCGGGTCATTGAAGGAGCCAGAGAAGCAGTCAGTAGTAAGACAGCAGATCACTGGACCTCATGTTAGAAAGTGAACTTTGATGGCATGGTGGTAACCTGAAGTCTTTCCATGTTATTTATAAACCAAGATAAGTTTCCTTGGGATTTCTTGGAGCAACCGCTAGTTTGGTACCTGGAGTTATGTTCAGCTTGTCTTTGTCTTTCAGTCGGGGTGCTCACCCCCTTCACAATGAGCTTCATCATGGACTATTCCTAGCCATCTGATAATCATAAGCAGCCTGGCCTAGCCACCACCTGTGCTTCTCAAGGGGCTGCAGCTATATGACTTCATTAGAAATGCAACACCGAAGCCTCTCTAAAATACTTGGTGCATGTGGTCTGCTTACAGTTGTTCTGCCTTAGCTAAATGCACAGAAGATACCTATGGGCAAATGGGATGTTACTTCATCTGCAAAGATTCCACTTACACATAATCTTTTAGGCACATACCTGTTTTCTAGGGTAGTGATTTCTATTCTGTGTCCCTGAAATCCTTAAATGACATGAAAATATCTCAGAAGATCAAGGAAGCCAAGCTGGTAGGGCTCTGGGCCCTCCACTTATTCTTCAATCAGATTCATTGTGGTTTTACCTATTTTGTCTATTTTATTTATATAATATATAAATTATATACATATATATAATCAGAAAATTTCACATAGAAAAAAATCCGTTGCTAAATAAAAAGCTTGAAAACCATGATTTAACCAAAGTAAAATCTACTTATATCAGTGAGTATAGTTTCTAAAACTCTATCAGGCTTTTGTGATGTGAACAGCCAACAATGTAGGAGATTCTCTGATTGAAGCAGGCCTGGGGAGCCCAGACTCCCACTTAGGATCATCCCCTTTCCCCCACTTACTCACATTCTCTCTCTCTCTCACTTTCTCTTTCCTAGGAAAATAGTTTTGAAACTATTGAACCAGATGATCTATGCAATTCCTCCACATTCAGTGATCAAAAAATTTCTATATTCCAGTAATTTTAGATGGAATGGACAAAAAGAATAATGATTTCACTGTCTGGGGACCTAAAGTTTAAAAGATTCTGAATTACATTTCAAACCATCACCCAAGAAAGGAATTATTTAGGCAAGCAAGATATTAGTATATGTTGAAATCAGATTTCATTGCACAACTGCATAGATGAGCTTTAAGTTGGGTTTTCTGATTTTTTGGTTTTGTTTTCCTTGTGGCCACCCAACCTCTCAGAGGCCAAGCAAGATCTTTCAGTTTAGGATTGCAACAAGTCAGATACTGTAGCAGAGGAGTAAGGATGGTAGAAATAGACCACCAGGTGATCTTCAAGCTCTTCCTGCACCAGTTTGTCATCCCAAATTCTGTTACTTTCAATATCCAAAGAAAATCACTTATTCCCAAACAAGAAGAAATTTAATCAGCAGCTTTAACATTGTCATTCAACATTTGGACCTTATTTCTTGTTACTATGTCACCACCACTCACATTCTTAAGATATAAAAGTGAAGATTGTCCCATGCCGTGGTCATTTACAGTGACAACAATCTCTTCTACCCTGCGGGAAAAAAAAATTTTTTTAACAAACACTTCACATGGTTTTTCCCCCAAGGATTATGTAAAGCATTTCCACTTGTCTTGATAAATGTGACCTAAATATTAAAATATTCAGGCTTTGATTTATGTGTGTGTGTGTGTGTGTGTGTTTTAATTTAAGTAATGGACAGATTGCAAGGAAGTAGAGCTCTTGGTTAAAAACATTTGCTTCACTTTTCTCTTTATTGTCTGGCTAACTTTACTATATCTTAAATAGAAGAAGGTACATGGAATACACCCAAGGAGTTTCCAAGTTGCCAGAGCTCAAGATACAAAATCGGTAGGTATGGAACTATTCTAAATAAAACACACCTAGTAACTTCTAAAGGGGCTTCCCAGAGCACAATTTGAGGACCCCACCCCATGCCAATGTTCTTTAAAGATTCCTTCAATTATAAAATTCTCTGATCCAACTCAGTATTTAAAAATGGGTAAGAAAAGGAAAGAAGTGTTCAAAGAACCAAACAAGGATCAAAAAGCCACACTCCTTACAAGTTTGTTAAAATAACCATGCAATTTATTTTTTCTTCCCATAACTCAGAGTTCTATATCTGCAAAATGGAGAAAATATGGGGCAGAGGGGGATCCAAATGGCTAATGATGTTGACGAAACATGTTCCTTTCTCTTAATGGTTTTGTTAGGCCTCTCACAAAGTCACCACCCCCACCCCTAATACTAAAACATATGGGCAGTGTTAGACACACATAAGAGGAGGGTAAAGCACAACGTCAGTAGAGGCAGGGTGAGTTGGGGTCAGAAGACAGGATGGGACAGGAAGCAGAAATCTCAGAATACGATAGGCAAGAGTAATGGGATGGATCCAAGTTTTCCCAAGCCTCATCTGTGCCAATTTGATTGGACACAGTTAAAAAGGGAGAAAGAAAATGCAATTAAAAAAAAAAAAAAAACAGGTAAAGAAAAAGAGCTTTTCCAAATGGGTGGGCAGGGAGGCAGGGATCTGGTCTCCTGGCAGGGGAAGAAGCCCACAGCCCAAGACGCATGTCTTTGAACCAGCTGAGCCCACTCTCCTCCTGTAGCAGCTCCTTCCCACGGAGCTCAACTGTGCTTTCTGCACCTTGAACCCATTTGAGGGATTTTTTTTTTTTTTGAGTGGATTTGGCAAATTGTTATATAAAAAGAACCAAAAAAGAGAAGAGAAAAATAAAATCATTTCTTCAGCATAAAAAAATGTATCCCTTTAATTTAGCCAGACAAAGAATTTTCAAACTCCATCCAGCCATAAAATCAGTTCTTATGCCACCCACATTTCACATGCCTCCCCAATCCTCATTGCAGCTCTTCTACTCCTTCGGCTCATCCCATCCACCTTCCCCCTACCCAGCACTATGCCTCACTCACCATCTCCCAGCCTCAAAGCCAAGCATCCATTTGAAGCAAACATGAGGACCCAACAAACACTCCCTCTCACACATATTCACATGTGAATGTCCCTACATATACAGCTACCTCCATCCCTCACTTAAAGTCTCTAACATCTAAGAGAGATGTTAGCCATGATACCCAGCTTGCTCCCCATCCTCTTCCAGTGAAACTGCTTAATGCACAACTCCCATTTAGGGGATAGCTCTAGGGGATGGTTATTCTGCCTGGTAAAGAGCCATAGCTGACTGGACCCAAAGTAGGTAATCAAAGAGCTATGACAAATGACCCTGAGTGTGGCTGGGTAAAAGCTAAATTGCACATATTTATTTATCTCTTACAAATCCTCCCTGAGGGGTTTAGGCGACATTCATTTCATTCTCTCTTATCCTTGGGGTGAGCTGTGAGTCTGCATAAAATGCTCCATTCACACACACTTGGATTGCCTCCTTTATCTTCCTGCCTAAGCCTTTTTCTTTGGAAGAGCAAGTGCCAGAAGATAAGCTTCTGAAACAAGTCAGATTCTGAGAGCAGCATTCCCACCAGTCCTGGAGAGCCTTCACACAGATCAGTGTCCTGGCATGGGTCTGTTCAGTCTACAGAAGGAAGTGTGATAATGAAGGAATGTGGCTTTGAGTCACTGTCCCCCAGGGAAGGGGAGAGAGAGGCAGAGAAAGGAGGAAAAGCAGAGTTAAAGGTCATGTAGAATTACTAGTTGATAATACCACCTGCCTATGACAGTGAAGTTACAAAGCTACACATGGTAATGGGGCTTTGAATTCTGGGATCTGTGTAACCAAATCTTGGGCTAAAAGTTAAACTATGGTCTGGTCTTCAAGTGAACAGGAACTTCTTCCATAATGCCAATACCTTAGTGATTAAGGAATCATAGCCTCCCCAAATTCTACTCCGCCAGTTGGACTAACCTTAAGAGTGTGATCTATTAAAATGGGAAAGGGGAATGGGTTAGCCTGGTGATGCATATTAAAGAGGGCACGTTCTGCATGGAGCACTGGGTGTTATGCACAAACAATGAATCATGGAACACTACATCTAAAACTAATGATGTAATGTATGGTGATTAACATAACAATAAAAATTTTAAAAATAAATAAATAAAAATAAAACAAAAAAAAATGGGAAAGGGGAAAATCCCCCTTCTCTCTTAATCCCTATGGGGCAACTTTGATTAGATAAAGTCCTGGATGTGAGAGTCTTAACTCTGACCTTTGGAGAAATTTAGGGTACTCAGGAAATTATTTTCTTTTATTTGGAATAGCCATAGTTTCTGCTGGTGAAGTTCCACAGGGTTTCCTAAAGACACCATGGTTGTGCACACTTTGGCAAGGTTCCTAGACCTAATGAAGAGATAACATGAAGAGGAAGAAAATTTGGAGGGCAGCAAAAAGATATGGATAATAAACTATGTGTTGACTTCATTCTAACATACCGCATCTTTAGCCATCCACATGAAAACTTTTTCTGGAGAGCTGATAAGATATAAAGGCAAGGGAAGGAGTTTTACCTCTTCCTTCTTTCATTCTCTAGTGTCAGGATTAGGAAGTAACAAGCTAAAAGTCAGGGAGTAAGAAGGAGAAGGAGACAAAGCAAAAGTTCTGTATTGCCCCCTCCCTGGATCATCCCAGTATTCTAACAAATCACAAGCTGGCCCTTTGAAACAAGATGCAATTTCTCAGCCCATATTAGGGCTAGAACCAAATTTTCTCATTATAGTAAATCAGGACAAGTGTCATC
>NW_023270387.1:25141552-25297757 GCF_011800145.1 Mirounga leonina | reverse complement strand
AAGAAAGAAAGAAAGAAAGAGGAAGGAAAGAGAGGAAGGAAGGAAGGGAGGGAGGGAGGAGAGGAAGAGGGAAGGAAGGAAGGGAGGGAGGGAGGAGAGGAGGGAGGGAGAGAGAGAAAAGGAGGGAGAGAGGGAAATAAAAAAGAAGAAAGGGAGGGTGGGAGAGAAGAAGGAGGAAAGGAAGGAAGGGGAAAAAAGGGAGGAAGAAAGGCTCTGGGTTTTTTTTAACTTGGGTGTAACCAACAAGAGTATGATTTATGCCATTTGTCAAAGCAGGGAAAAGCTGAAAAAGTCAGAGAAGTTAAGGGGTCCTGTCCCCCTTACCCACCTCTGACGTACACAGTATAAGGTAAGAAAAGGCTGTTGGTAGAAATCCCTCAGAGAAAGAGGGAATCCTATTTATAGTTAAGCAATTGCATCTCTTTTCACTAAGGAAAATGGTATCAATTTTCAGGGAAGAAATTGGAAGAGACCAATCAAGCATTCAAGAGATGGATGCTTCCAAGTGTGACCAAGAAAACTCCTTAGTTCCTCAGGCCTCAGAATTACTATGAAGCCAGAGGAGAGCAGCGTTAGAGAGCAAATGCCTTTGAGAAACAGGCCTGGAAGGTCAAAGAACATGGTAGATATTTGTTTTGGGGGGCCACCCAGAATCTGAACACTCTCAAACGAGGGGAAGAAATCCCAAGTTAGGTGGAAGATAGGCCTCCTTCTTATGGAAGCCAAAGGAGCTACAGAGTTCCTCTTCTGCCTCCCCTGGCAGCTAGAGAAAGGGCACGTGACCTACATGTAGCGCATCAGAAGCTACCACACAGAATTTAACTCTGAGTTAAAAGTCAAGGATCAGTTAAAGATGATCAGGAGGCCATTCGTGTTTTGGCAAGTTTCTAGGGGCAGCAGTGTCCAAAAATGTGACATCAGAAGCCGCCACTTAAGTCCACTGCTCCATGGTGGAACTTTGGCAGAATCTTGCCTTTCTTGATGTCCCAAACTGGTTCGCTAGTCTTCCCATAGATTTCAAGAGTTACCATATTACTTAACTATAAAGAAGGATGAGATCTTGCCATTGACAACAATATGGATAGACCCAGAGAGTATTATGCTAAGTGAAATAAGTCAGAAAGAAAAAGACAAATACCATATGATTTCACTCATATGTGGAACCTAAAAAACAAAACAAATGAATGAATGAATAAACAAACAAAAAGCAGAATCAGACCTATAAATACAAAGAACAAGCTGGTGCTTGCCAGAGGGGAGGGGTGTGGGAGGATGGGCAAAATGGGTGAAGCGGAGTAGGAGATACAGCCTCCAGTTATAGAATGAATAAGTCATGGGAATAAAAGGGACAGCATTGGGACTATAGTCAGTGGTGACAGATGGTAGCTGTACTTGTAGTGAGCATAGCACAACCTACAGACTTGTTGAATCACTATGTTGTACACCTGAGAGTAATGTAACATTGTGAGTCATACACTCAAATTAAACAGCTACCAAATATCCTTCCAATAAATTATTTTCTGCCTAAGTTAATCAAGAGACTTCTTTTCATTATAACCTAGAACCTCATTAATGCTGAATTATAACAGGAAATGTATCAGAAAAGACTCCCCTATTGGTTTTGAGGCGCCCATCTAACCCTATCTAAAAGCCCATCAAGTGCCCTTTTCTCTGGTGATGTTCACCATGTCCTCTCTGGGCTGTGAGCTGGTAACTAAGGAAACTCTTACATTTGTATTGACTTTACATACCACATGGGACTCTACTCCTAACACACAACTCAACATTTTGCCCTCTGGGAGAGGATATGCTCACACTCATTGCACACTCATGAATGACCTCATTTCATTTGGTGTCCTCCTTTCTTATTCCTTTTATTTCAGTGCTGTTTTCAGCAAATATCTGTTTGGGAGATGTAAGTGTTCTATAACCCACAGGGAAGAATCTGAGAAGGGGAGTAGGTCTCAAAGCCTTCTACCAGTTTCCACCATGGCCATCTGGCTGACACCTCTCCACTCCAAACCATTTGCTGTGCCCCATGCATAATTCAAGGCCTTGTTCAGTAGAGAAATTTCACTCCACCAATAGAATTTTCTCTCTTTCTCCAAATTCCTGTTCAAGATCTCCCTCTTCTATGGAATCTGGCTCCAGAAATCAGGAGCTGCATAGGTCCCTGAATGCATCATGGTGCATTCTTTTTCTCCTTCACCAGGAATTCCAGACCTGCTCTCCATGGCCCCACACCCAAAAATCTCCACTTACCCTGACTAGCTTCTACTTCTTTAAACTTTAGCTCAGGTACTGCCAACTCCAGGAAGTATTTGCTGACCCGTCCAGGATATATTAGAGGCTTCTCCTCTCCACTCTCCAGAAATCCCATGCATACTTCCATCATTTCATTTACCATGTGTAAATGTGTCTGTCTTCCCAGGCAGATCATGAGCTCTTTGGCAGCTGGCACTTTGTCTTACTCATCTTCTTACACCAATACTTGAAGCAGTACTTGGCACATAGTAAGTGTTCAATAAATGTTTGTTGAATGAGTGAGTGAGTGAGTGAGTGAGTGAGTGAGTACTGGGATCCAGCCCCAAATCTGAACTTACTCTGCCCCTGACACCTCATCTGTCAAAAGGGGAAATGCAGAATATTCACAAAGGTCACTTCCAGCCCCAATATCTTGAGAATCATTTAAGTTTTCCCTCATGAATCCCATGGAACAACATAATAGTCATAACTAATATTTACTGAACAGTCAGCAAGCCAGCCACACTACCCAGCACTGCATAAGGTTATCTCATTCAAATCTAACTAAAGCCTAAATCTGCTTCTGGTATGTTTGTGTGGGAGCTATACAGTAACCAAGTGCCCAGCATCATAGGTGACTAAGAGGGGGCTGGATATATGTATGGGGCAACTTAAAAAGGAGACAGCCAAGTAAAGGGAAAAGAAGGGGGCCAAGCAATTGGATGTGGTTTTCCTGCCAGAAGAGACTTGAGGAACAAGCCAGGGGAGAAATAGGAAGGAAGGTCACAATGGTCAAATGTTCCCCTGTGAATCCCCACAAAACCCTATGAGCAAGGCATTGTTATTCTTTACTAAGAGGAAAACTAAGGCCCAGAGAAATGAAGGAATCCATTAGGGTCCTGCCAAATGGAGGCAGAGTCCAAAATCCCAGGTCTGTTTGATTGTCAAGGTGGGCTCATTCTCTGCCCCAAGATGGTAAAGGTCTGACTGTGGGCAACAGTCCCCAGAGCAAACACTCAGAGCTCTGTCCTAGAGGTTCCTTCCAGCCTGTTCTCCCAGGGAAAGTGATTAAAATCACACAACCAGTCACAACACGGCTGGCAATTTCCAAGGGGACTTCTACTGTTATCTAGGCTAACCTACCAAGGTGGATTATCACATAGGCAAAGAGAAGAGCTTAACTTTGGAATCTAAGAATTTGAATGCCAGGCCCCCATTAACTCTTTGTTGGCTGGTGACCTTGGGACTTCGGAAACTGTAAAGCATTAAACAAATATTAGATACTGTCATTATGGATGATCTGAGAATCCTGACCTTAATGTACAGTCAGATATGATCTGGCCCTGGATGTTGGTCCCTTCAAGCACGCCAACACCTTCAAAAAGGACAGCACGCCTCAGCTAAGCCTGACACAACCTCTCCAAGGCTTCCTGCTCTGTTTATTTGTTCTAAGCATCTGTTTGGTTAGAGAAACACAGCAAAAACTGGGAGACTGGCGTCCTTCTGCCTGCAAACCTCCCCTTCAGTTGGACAGATGGGCCAGAGAGCCTGGCTCACGGGAGTGGGGATCCTAAACAAGACGCAGATGGTCAACTGACCCAGGCAGGCAGCTCCACGTGCCGGGGGTTGAGCAATTTCACAGGCAGCTCCTTCAATACCCCCTCACCATCGCTGTGCTGACCCCTCTGGCAAAGAGCTGATGGCTAGGATGGGCATGACGGCTGAGAAATAAAGCAGCTCCAATCCTCCCCCTCCAGCTCCCCTTCCCGCACTGGCTAGATTTAGCACTGTTGTCATCAGGAGTGCCCGGAGGCTGGACTATATATAGTCAGCCAATAGGAACCGTGCATGAGTCTGGGGGGCCTTGACACTGCCATCTATGATGTGGAGTAAGAGGACTTGGGCTGGGAAGTCCAGATGTGCTCTGGCCTCCTGTACCTGGCCTGGGAGGGCCTAAAATGAGGTGCCTTGCTCTCACTCACTTCCATACCCTGGGAAGTTTGGATTCCTACTTGGAAGACCTTCCACCCTGCACTCTCCACCCCACCACAAACTCAGACGCAATCTCAGAACAGCACTCTTGCCAAGACAACTTGTTCTCTGGGAAGCATCTCCAACTCCCAGGGGCAAAAATTCTCATTTCTAACCTCCTGTTGCACCCTGTATGGACCTCTATTGAGAGGCTGTACAGTGGGGTAATTAAGACATAGAACCTAGAGGAAGACTGCCTGGGTTCAAGTCCAGCTGTGCCACTTACCGGCATAGAGTTGTGGGGATTGCTGAGTTAGTAGAGGTGAAGGGCAAAGGCAAAGTACTTGTGTGTGTATGTATACAATGTACATACACATTTATATCCAAATACACTATAACCATAGTATATGTATATATATACACTACACAGTATATAGTATGCTTATAAATATGTACACACATAATAGCATGTATGTATGTATATGTATATGTGTATACTTATACTTTTGATTTACTATATATAGTTATATGCTGTATATATAAAAATTATATTAAATACTAATAATATGTTATTATTAGTTTATTAATAATGTTAGCACTGTATTATACACTAATACATATATAATATACTATTTATATTCTCCAAGATGAATAATATGACACAGCATCATCTATTTATCTGTCTGCATTCTTCACTAGACTGTGCTCTCTTAAGAGCAGGGATCATGACTTCTAGTTTACCTGGCCCCTAAGCCAGGGTTTGGAACATAATAAGTACTCAATAACCAATTGATGAATGAATAAAAAACAAAATACTGTGTTGTGTGCCCCAAAATATATACTATCAACTGAGGTAGAAAAATCCAACTCACCACCCACTCCTCCAGAATCTTTTTAATTTCCCAGCAGAATCTCAAGTGGAACCTTCCAGTGGAGGCCTGGCTTTAATTTTAGGAGATAAAGAGAGCCAAGTGCTGGAGAAATGCGCTATCCCAGTTTTCAAGCCCTTTTCTCCTTAATCCCCCAAGACTCCCGCTCCTGCCTTCCCTCTCCAGCCCCTCCCAGGCTACACCCCATGCTGTCCCATCCTCCACCCCTGGACAGCCCTCTTTTCCCACACAGTTTGTGACACCACAGCCTACTCCCAAGGATACGGAGGAAACTGGCTACCTCAGAGGCCAGGCAGGCTGGTGCCATTCCCACAGCCATCATCCATGGCCTTCAACACCAACCAGCTCTGCTGGAAGCAACCCAAATGCCTCCAACGCTGGGAGTGACATCCAAACCAGAGCCTCCCGTGGCCTGCAAGGCTAGAAAGACCACACACAGCAGGACGTGCACACCCCCAGCCTCGGGCCTCACTCTCCACCCAGGCCTCACACAGACACCCACCTCACACACTGTGCTACACAGAAAAGCCCCTCTTGGGGGCATCCTACTGCCTCCACCCCTAGACAAAAACAACCTATTAAGTACACAGCTCACTTAAAACTGTCACTTCCCTGAGTCTGCAGAACCTCCTATCTATCTGACATCATGATCAAATCACAACGGTGGAGCAGAAAGGAAAGCAGGTGTCTTAAGCAAAAATATCATCTTCAGGGGCACCTGGGTGGCACAGTGGCTTGAGCATCCAACTCGTGGTTTTGTCCCAGGTCGTCATCTCGGGGTCGTGAGATCGAGCCCTGAGTCAGGGTGCCTGCTTGAGATTCCCTCTCCCTCTGCCCCTCTTTATCTCTCTCTCAAAATAAGTAAATAAAAATCTTTTTTAAAACATCACCTTCAGGGGCGCCTGGGTGGCTCAGATGGTTAAGCGTCTGCCTTCGGCTCAGGTCATGATTCCAAGGTCCTGGGATTGAGCCCCACATCGGGCTCCTGGCTCAGCGGGGAGCCTGCTTCTCCCTCTCCCTCTGCCTCCCCCCACCTCCGTTCATGCTCTCTCTCTCTCTCTCTCTGTATCTCTGTATCTCAAATGAATAAATAAAATCTTTAAAAAAAAAAATCACCTTCAGGGATGCCTGGGTGGCTCAGTCGTTAAGCGTTTGCCTTCAGCTCAGGTCATGCATGATCCCAGAGTCCTGGGATTGAGCTCCGCATCAGACTCCCTGCTCAGCGGGAGTCTGCTTCTCCCTCTTCCACTCCCCCTACTTGTGTTCCTGCTCTCACTATCTCTCTCTGTCAAATAAATAAATAAAATCTTTAAAAAAAAAAATCACCTTCAGTTGCATAGCCATGAAATTTAAATGAGCACTGAATGTCAGGTCCTACCCATGCTAGGCACGTTCTAAGAGTGAAAAAGACACTAATATCACTTCTTTTTTTTTTTTTTGGCAAGAAGAATGAGGTTTGGGATACCAGTAATTTGACAGTGTACTTGGTGAAGCTTCCATGGTCTCTCTTCCCACCCTAGCATTGCCCCAGGACAGCTCCTCCTTGGTTTGTTTTATATACGAACTTCTAAGTAAACTTTAGTTTGAAGAAAGAATGCAATAGCTAAAAACAGATGTTCATGCAGTTCCCATATCTGGCTTCTTGAGCATATCCCAATGTAGGGGTTCAACCTGGATGAAGTTTTAGCGCCACCTCTTCCCCTCCCTTCCAACCCTCTCTATGCACACACACACTCACACACACTTACAAACGCCACCCCTCCCAAGCCAACACTTATTTGTTCTTGGCTAGGAAAGGGTTACTTGTAAATACCAAGCTTAAATGGCAAAGAAGGCTGAGGTGGCCACCAGTCTTTGTCCTGGGACCAATAGTTCCTCTGGGAAGCATGCTCATACTTCTGGCATCAGGCTCCTACCTCAGCTGCAATGCAGCCTTCTGCAGCCTCCTCCTACCCTGAGGTCACTTCTTCCTTTGGGTTTCTGCAAGCCCAGAATTCCATGTCGGGAAATGAGGCCAGAGGGTAGAACAGATGCAATCTTGAGGGTATTGTTGGGAAATAGAGTAATCCGTGGAGTAAACACTCCACTGTTCTCAAGTTTGTGTTCCCACAAAAACTCGATACTAAGGAGAAGGATGCATCTGACTTTCTGTAAGTTGTCATCAGATACCACTGCATGCATGACCCAACATTTGTACTCAGAAGGGGTGAAAAAGAAAGACTTCCTGTCTACAAGCATCCAACCATCTTCAGAGACATAAGACCATGTCTGCCCTTGGGAAGGCACACGTCAACCCAAATCAATGCCAAGGGGAGGAAGGAACTCAAGAGGACAGACAGAGAACTCAGGAAGTCTCCATGGAGAGATGGGACTCCAGTAGGGTCTTAAGCACTTGGACCAGAGAAAAGGGTGGATGGAAAGCATTTCAGAGGACAAAAAGTAACCTAGAGGGGTGCAGAGTGGAAATGAGCAGGAAGTGTGTGGAGGATGCTGAGTAGAACAGCAGAGCTACATTTGGGGCAGGTTGAGAAGAAACACTAGCATCAGGAGTGGCTACTGTGTGATTACTTATGTCAGGCGCCTTGTTGATGGATTTATATAAATGTCTCATTATTCCTAATCGTCCTGGGTGGTAAGTAGTGTGGTCTCAGTTTTATAGAGGAGGAGGGTGAGCTCAGAGAGCTTAAGTCACTTGCCCAAGGCCCCATCTCCACCTCCTTTCCTCAAACAAAGCCTGAGCTGTCTCCTCTTGAATCAATGGGTTATTTGGGCCCAAACTTCATAATTTCTACAACAGCTAGAGGAATGTTTTCTCCTACTTGATCGGGAAAGCTTGTGAGGGCAGATTTGATGCTAAAATTCATCTTAATTGTTTCCCCACGGCACATATCACCTTTAACAAAGCTAGTGATTTCTTCATTTATTCCATTCACTATAGTGAATATAGTAAACTGGTGACCTGAAAGAAATAGACGTTGAAAGTCTTGAATTTCAATTAACCACTGACTTAATCAAACCACAGTTCTCCAAGAAAGTGTCAGGTGAAGCTATGTCTAGCTCGGTACAGCCCTGCTGAACTGAAACTGAATTAAGTAAATGGCCTTGAGCTGCACAGAGGAGAGGGGAACCCATCCGTGTGCAAGGCACTCAGCAGAGCCTTCATTTATGATCTAATCTGAATGCCAACCTTTGAGGCGATTATTATTCTCCCTATTATGTGAAGAAGAGCCCCTCTGACTCAGAGAAGCTAAGTAATTGACGTAAGATCACACAGGTAGGATGGAGCTCAGACGCAAACCTGGGTTCTGTCTGGTTTCAGAGCCTGGGCGGCTGCCACTATAGAACATTATACTTTGCATAAAGCCTACGTGCCTGAGCTGCCAAAGTGGGGGGTGGGGAGGAGGAGGAACTGTCCAGAGAGAGAAACCGCTCTCAGTTCATGGCCACTGGCCATGCTCCACCTCCTCAGGGGGACTTTACCAAAACATCTGTGCTCTGAGGGCTTTAGGCACCAAAGACAGCCAGGGAAAATGTGACCCCTCCTGGAAAGAGCCCTGTCCCCTGCAGTTCAGAGGATTACTTGAGACACCCCAAGTATCCACAGTACCCACCCCCTCTAGGCATTTCCTTCGTCCACAGCTACATGCTCAAAAATGGCCGGAGACGGAAGAACAACTTCAGACCTTGGGTAGCACAGTCCATAAGCATAAGGAAAAGCTGAGGTTGCCGGCAGGCACTGAGCCACGGGAGGCTTAGCCGTGCTTCCCTCAGCAGATCAGACCCCAGACCTGGGCATTGTGGGGAGGGAGGAGGAGGGTGGGGGGAGGAGTAGGAAGAACAGGATACATGGCAGGTATTTTCCTGAAATTCCTGGGAAGCACTGGGACAAGGGGAAGTTTAGTCTGTTTTTCTCCCCAGTGCTGGCTACAGGACTCCATGTGGCAGCCCAGTTACCTCACCCCCAAGGCAACCTGTGCATGACTGGAAGGCAAGGGTAGGAAGTAAGGGGCTACAGGGAACCCCAGCAGTCCCACTTCCTCTGCCCTCGACTCACCACCTCCTCATCTGCAAGTGCAAACTGAGGTTGAGTTAAAGGCCAAGTAACTGGGTAAAATTTGTCATCCAAACCAGTGTACTCTTTAGAACACAAGGAGGCATTATTAATAATTATGCTGGGACAACAGATGTAAATCAGAACTGGGGCAAACTGGAGCTTTTGGTCCCCCAAGTTATAGGGCTCAGGGCAAAGTCCCTGCAGGGGACTTTTAAGGCAAACCGGTTGATTTCAGTAGCAGGCAGAGTTTTCCCAAAGAGTATTTTAGAACCCCTAAGATTTTCATCTCCTTCTCCTCTCTGGTGTAAGGGGTTGTAGTCAGTGAAAGCAGGTAGGAGGGCTGGGAGATGGGTTAAATGGGTGATGGGTATTAAGGAGGGCACTTGTTGTGATGAGCACTGGGTGTTACAGGTAAGTGATGAATCACTAAATTCTACACCTGAAACTAATATGTTAACTACCTGGAATTTAGATAAAAATTTGGAGAAAAAGAAAAAGAAATCTCTTCTCCCATAACTCATAGTGGATCTGCTTCCCTGATTAAACCCCACCTGACACATATCTAGAGAGAGATGTCTTTAAACATCTGGGCAGGTGCAGGTAAATAATATGCAAAGACATCCTGGCCTCCTGTTATCCCCACACACACCAGTGACTCCAAGGACAGCCTTAGAGGAAGGCTCAGAAGAGGACAACTGAGAGGTAGAGGAAATGGATTCCAGGCTCGGGACCATGGGTTCCTAGAACCAAATTCCAGTTCTGCCAACTAATAGCTACCTTGGGCAAGTGGTTAACTCCTGTATCTCCATTTTCTCCTCTGAAGTTTCTCTTGCTCTGCTATACCAAAAGGCAAACACACAGAACTGGACATTACAGCCCCCCTTCTCCCCATATGCCACCTCTGTGACTCTCCACACTGGGCCACAAACCCCACATCCAATAAGTGGTGGCAGGAGGGAAGAATTAGCAAAGCCAAACTAGGCTGGGTAGGGAGAGAAGGCGATGGGAAGAGCAGGCAAGGGAGTGTCTGTGAGGAGAGAGGTGTCCTCACGCGGCCTTCCCCAAGCTGCTGGGCTGGGAAGCTTGCAAGGGATGGATTTCAGAGCAGAGTGTCACTCTTCAAGATGTCCATCTCATATAGGGCCAGCATCTGTGTGCCGTTGCGGTTTGGGGGAGCTGACTCGCTGTCCGTGCCCCTCACCCTCAACTTCCCCTGCTCTCTGGCACTGCTGAAAGATGAGTCATCTCTTCCCCTCCACATGAGCACTGACACCTCAGATCACAGCATCTTTGCTCAGAGCTCAGCCTGAACTGCACCCTGCATTTTGCTGAACAGGAAAAAAGACCACGTGGGCCTCCTAAGAGCTAGTGATCTGAACATTCACACATGCAGCAGAGCTTCAGCAGGACCTCCATTCATTCCGGAGCCGAATGGGTAGGAGATAGGGAGATGTCCAAAGGTAGGGTCCTCAGTGAGCAAAGTTGGGAAGTCAATGTTGGGGTCCCTTGGTCTCCTCAGAAGACAGTCCTTTCATCAGATGATTCAACCTCTGCAATGCAAGACTCTTCCCACACCACTCACTGAGCAGACCACACTCATCAACAGAGACCCAGAGAGCAAGAGCAGTTGTGGCCATACGTGTGCCCACACACCAAGTCAACAGGCTCTCTACCAGATTCTGGTATTTGGGTTCTGAGACTGATCTGGGGATGATTAAAGAAACAAGGAAATTTGCCTCAGGCCCACTTTGAACCTTGAGAGATCTACACTCCACAACAACTTGGTATTTGGCAAACTGAGTCCCAGCAATCTGCTTAGAACTCAGCATCTGAAAGTTTTCTCACCCAATCTTTCACTGGCCCAGCCTAGAGCCAATCAACCCTCCACCTCAGCCCTGGGACCTGGTACCCCTCTAACCCTCCCAGAGAGGTGTCCCATTCCAGGACTGGTCAAAACCAGTGGTTGTCAAAATGGGGCTCCCAGACCAACAGCATCAGCATCACCTGAGAACCTGTTAGAAATGCAAGTTATTGGCCTCCACTCTCAACCTATTGAATCAGAAGTTCTGGGGGCGGGGGGGTGGGCAGCAATCTGTGTTTTAAAAGTCATCCAGGTTTAAGAACCACTGGTCTAGACTTATGATCTTCTCTCCCTCCATCAGAGCCAGAATAAGATGGTAGTTTCTAGAGGCAAGGGGGCCAGGCAGAGCCCCAGGACCCTGCTGCACTTGGGGGCAATGGCTGGAGGTAAGAAAAAGGTCTGCTCACTGATATGAGGAATTCTTAATCTCAGGAAACAGACTGAGGGTTGCTGGAGTGGGAGGTGGGGTGGGAGGGATGGGGTGGCTGGGTGATAGACATTGGGGAGGGTATGTGCTATGGTGAGCGCTGTGAATTGTGCAAGACTGTTGAATCTCAGATCTGTACCTCTGAAACAAATAATGCAATATATCTTAAGAAAAAAAGAAGAAGAAGAAGATAGTAGGAGGGGAAGAATGAAGGGGGGGAAATCGGAGGGGGAGACGAACCATGAGAGATGATGGACTCTGAGAAACAAACTGAGGGTTCTAGAGGGGAGGGGGGGGTGGGAGGATGGGTTAGCCTGGTGATAGGTATTAAAGAGGGCACGTTCTGCATAAGCACTGGGTGTTATGCACAAACAATGAATCATGGAACACTACATCAAAAACTAATGATGTAGTGTATTGTGACTAACATAACATAATAAAATTAAAAAAAAACTAATGATGTAATGTATGGTGATTAACATAACAATAAAAAGTCAAAAAAATAGGGGGGGGAAAAAAAGGTCTGTTTGCTCTCTGATGAGCTGATAGGGAGCCTGGCCTTCCCCAGGCAGCAGAAGTCCAGGAGTCTGTCCCTCTGTGCCCTCTGTGAGCCTACTCTCTCCCCAGATGAGTCTGACTATATGTCACTGCAAACATCACAGCTTGCTCTACCACAGAGCAGATGTTCCTAAGAGCTCAGCCATTTGAACAGAGTTAATGGGCAGCCACAAATCATCAGCTGGAGCCAAGGGGAGGCTGCAGGGGAGATGAGGCCACTTGGCTTGAGCTCCAGCATAAGAAATAGGTGTGTGCTTCATTTGAGCCAATATACAGGGCATCAGCCAAATGGGAAGGTCAGGCAGGGCTCCTCCCTGTGCCAGCTCAGAGCTCAGACTGCAGCTGACTCTCACTACTGGAGAGATCCTGAGCTAGGAAGGAAGGAATCCCAACTGGCCAGGGTCATATCCAACAGCTTCAGTGGGCAGTGTGAAAAGGGCACCATGCCCACTCCTTTTGCCCCCCCTTCCTTCCTCTCCCCACATGGTCCTCACCAAAGTTCTTCACCAAGAGGGCATGAGGTAAGAAGAGAGGTGGGAAGGAAGAGAACCTAGACAAAAAATGAGCCTAAGAAGCTCCAGGATGTTGGGGGAAGCTAAGGGAGCCAGCAGCCTTGAGGGGAGACTTCAACATTACCATTCAGTCTTCCCAATTGCAATAGATATCAATTCTGAACTGAGCCTGATACCAGATACCTCACTGTCCTCTGTGCTGAGGCTCTCCCACGGCAGAGGCACCAGTGCTGAGCCCTGGTCACTATCTACCAATCATGCTGAAGGGTGTGAGCGACTCCAACACACCAGAGCTCATGCTCTCCTTTGTTCATGTCCATATCCTTCCTTCCATTCCCACCCATGGCCATGGTGAATGGTCACTTAGACCTGAGTCTCCATCTGTAAGAACCCCCTACTGAATCTGGAGTTTAACACTGGAGACCAGTACTATTCATTTGGGACCATTTATCTAAAACTGAGGTGGGGGAAGTGTGGGAATAAGGTAAACTTCCAAGAGGGGCATATGGGGCAACCATACCCAGTCCATTTGTCAGGAGGACAAAGAGGGAAGAAATCAGCCAGGATTTGTCAGGGAAGGAATGTAACTAAAATTAAAAGGATTTAAATTCTGGGCCTATTAAATGTGTAAAGGGATGCTAAAATTAAAGTTTTAGCAGAAGAATCCATATAATAAATACTAGTACCACTGTGAGTGTAAGACTAATCCTGATGTGTGGACCTCACACAGTTAATGTTCCAGAACAAATTGCACCACTCTGGGGCCCTTGGGCAGATGAATGCTATAGAAAAGGAACAGGGGGGCGCCTGGGTGGCTCAGTTGGTTAAGCGACTGCCTTCGGCTCAGGTCATGATCCTGGAGTCCCGGGATCAAGTCCCACATCGGGCTCCCTGCTCAGCAGGGAGTCTGCTTCTCCCTCTGACCCTCCTCCCTCTCATGCTCTCTGTCTCTCATTGTCTCTCTCGCAAATAAATAAAATCTTAAAAAAAAAAAAAAGGAACAGGGAATTGTGACAAAAGGTGGAGGAAGAAAGTTCTATGGAGAGAGCTGAGGCTGAACTATCTCACCCCTCTCACATTTGGGGTCACATTTCAACCTCAAGGCTAGTGAGATGGGGCTTCTAGGGGATTGCTCACAAAATGTGCAGTGTTTCCTGCTACTAGAAGAAGATAAAGAGACCTGGTATTGAGTCACTCCTAAGAGAGTAAAAATGCCTGTGGCTTAGGTAAATGTAGTCACATGATCTATTCCTGGAGAATGTTCCACGTGTGCTTGAGAAGAATGTGCATTTTACTGCCATTGGATGGGATGTTCTGTATGTTAAGTCCATCTTCTCTAACATGTAGTTTAAATCCAATGTTTCCTTATTGATTTTATATCTATCCATTGAGTTTTTTTAAGTTTTTATTTAAATTCCAATTAGCTAACACACAGTGTAATATTAGTTTCAGGTGTACAATTTAGTGCACTTCAATACTTCCATACAACACCCCATGCTCATCACAAATGCCCTCCTTGCTCCCCATCACTATTTAACCCATCCCCTCCATGCACCTCCCTTTATAACCATTAGTTTGTTCTCTGTAGTTGAGTCTGTTTCTTGGTTTGCCTCTCTCTTTTTTTCCCTTTGCTCATTTATTTGTTTCTTAAATTCCATATAGGAGTGAAATCATATGGCATTTTGGGGGTGTTGAGTTTTATAAGTTCTTTATGTTTTGGATATTAACCCTTTATCAGATATGTCATTTGCAAATATCTTCTCCCATTCTGTAGGCTGCCTTTTAGTTTTGTTGATTGTTTCCTTTGCTGTGCAGAAGCTTTTGATTTTGATGAAGTCCCAATAGTTTGTTTTTGCTTTTGTTTCCCTTGCCTTAGGAGACATACTAGAAAGACGTTGCTATAGTCGATGTCAGAGTGGTTACCACCTGTGTCCTCCTCTACAATTTGTATGGTTTCAGGTCTCACATTTAGGGCTTTAATCCATTTTGAATTTATTTTTGCATATGGTGTGAGAATGTGGTCCAGTTTCATTCTTTTGCATGTTGCTGTCCAGTTTTCCCAACAACATTTGTTGAAGAGACGTCTTTTTCTCATTGGCTATCTTTCCTGCTTTGTTGAAGATTAATTGGCCATATAATTGTGGGTTCATTTCTGGGTTTTCTATTCTGTTCTATTGATCTCTGTGTCTATTTTTGTGCCAGTCCCATACTCTTTTCATCACTACAGCTTTGTAATATAACTTGAAGTCTGGAATTGTGATGTCTCCAGCTTGGCTTTTCTTTTTCAAGGTTGCTTTAGCTATTCAGGGTCTTTTGTGATTCCATACAAATTTTAGGATTCTTTCTTCTAGCTCTGTGAAAAATGCTGTTGGTACTTTGATAAGGATTACCTTAAATGTGTGGATCACTTTGGATAGTATAGAAATTTTAATACTATTTGTTCTTTCAACCCATGTGTGGATGATCTATCCACTGTTGAAAGGGGGTATTGAAGCCCCTCCTATAATTGTATTGCTGTATGTTTCTCCCTTCAGATCTGTTAATATTTGCTCTGTATATTTAAGTACTCCAATGTCTGATGCATAAATATTTACAATTTTTATGTTCACTTGATTAATTGACCCCTTTATCAGTATATAATGACTTTCTTTGACTCTTTTGACAGTTTCTGATTTAAAGTCTACTTGTATAAGTACAGCTATCCCTGCTCTCTTGTGGTTTCCATTTGTATGAAATAACTTTTTAACATCCTTTCAGTCTATATGTGCCCTTAAAGCTGAAGTGAGTCTCCTGTAGGCAGAATACAGTTAGCCCTGTTTTTTTATCCATTCAGTTACTCTCTGTCTTTTTTTTTTTTTTGGAGAATTAATCCATTTACATTTAAAGTAACTATTGATTGGCATGTACTTACTTTTGCCATGTTGTTCATTGTTTTCTGGCTGCTTTGTAATTCCTTTGTTTCTATCTTGTTCTCTTCATTTGTGGCTTAATGATTTTCTGTGATGATATGCTTTGATTTCCTTCTCTTTATCTTTTGTGTATCTACTACAGATTTCATCTGTAGTTACCATAAGTCTTATATAAAACATCTGTATTTTAAGCCCATAAAAACTATTTACCTTTACCAGTGAGTTTTATATTTTCATATATTTTCATGTTACTAATTAGCATCTTTTTGTTTTAACTTAAAGAAGTCCCCTCAACATTTATTGTAAGGCAATGAACTCTGTCAGCTCCTGTTTGCCTGGGAAACCCTTTTTCTTTCAATTCTGAAGGACAATTTTGCTATGTAGAGTATTCTTGATTGGCAATTTTTTTTCTGTCAGAACCTTAAATATATCATACCACTTCTTTCCGACCTGCAAGGTCTCTACCAAAAAATCTGCTCATTGTCTTATGGGGGTTCCTTTGTGTACCAATTTGCTTCTCTCTTGCTGCTTTTTTTTATTGTGTTTAAAGATTTTATTTATTTATTTGAGAGAGAGAACACAAGTGGGGAAGAGGAGAAGAGAGAGAGGGAGAAGCAGACTCCCCACTGAGCAGGGACCCTGATGTGGGGCTCAATCCCAGGACCCTGAGAGCATGACCTGAGCCGAAGGTGGATGTTTAACTGACTGAGCCACCCAGGCACCCCTCTCTTGCTGCTTTTAAAATTCTCTCTTTGTCTTTAACTTTTGACAATTTAATTGTAATATGTCTTAGTGTGGATCTCTTTAATTCATCCTCTTTAGTATTCTTTAGGCTTCCTGAATCCAGATGCCTGTTTTCTTTCCCCAGCATAGGGAAGTTTTCAACCATTATATCTTTGAATAAGATTTCTTCTTCTCTCTCTCTCTTCTCCTAAGACATCTTTAAAGTATATACTCATTTGCTTGATGGTGTCCTTAAGTCCCTTAAGCTATCACGCTCCTTTTTTCTTTTTTTTTTAAAGATTTAATTTATTTATTTGAGAGAGAGAATGAGACAGAGAGAGCATGAGAGGGGTGAGGGTCAGAGGGAGAAGCAGACACCCTGCTGAGCAGGGAGCCTGATGAGCAACTCGATCCCGGGACTCCAGGATCATGACCTGAGCCGAAGGCAGTCGCTTAACCAACTGAGCCACCCAGGTGCCCATCTTCGCTCTTTTTTTCATTTTTCTTTTTGCTCCTCTGATTGGATGATAGCCATTGCACTGTCTTCTAGTTCACTGATCTTTTCTTCCACTCAATCCAGTGTGCTGTGAACCCTTCTACTGAATTTTTCAGTGCAGTTATTGTATTCATTTCTATGGTTTCTGTTTGGTATATTTCAGTATTTTTTGTCTCTGTTGAAATTCTCACTTAGTTAATGCATTATTCTCCTTACTTCAGTGAGCATCTTTACTTCCATTAATTTGTAGAGCAAATCACTTATTCCCATTTCATTAAGATCAGTTTCTGGAGATTGATTTTGCTCCTTTGTTTGAAACATATTCCCCTGTTTATTCATTTTCCTTGACTCTCTGTGTTAGTTTTTGTGCATTAGATAAAACAGCCACCTTTCTCAATCTTGATAGATTAGTCTCATGTGGGAGATGAACCTCATCAATCAGCCATGCCTGAGCTCCTGGTTGCCTCCAAACTTTTGTGAGTGCCCAACCCACTAACTTTGTTCTTAGTCCCAGTAGATGTGCATGTCCCAAAAGTTTGGGAAGTGCCCATACACCTGTTCAGACTCCCAAAGGACTAATAATTACTTGCCCCTTCAGATCCACATGTGGTTTAATTGGAAACCCAATTTTCAGGCAGCAGCTGGAAAGAAAAATCAGAATGTTAGATATGCAGTCTAGCCTCTATCAGGGAGAAATTGGGAGCTGGGTGTTTTTGCCTGTTCTCTCTGTGCTGAGCCAGAGGTAATAGTCACTGGGAATTCTTATGTGCCTAAACAGAACCACTTCTTTGTTTTGTGTGGCCCCAGGGGACTTTTTTAAAATACCAAGCCCCATTGACTCTCAGAGCTAGGTGATTTGAGATCCAGTCCCTTGGACAACAGCTATAGTAGTTGGGGTGCTAGATATGTTGACAAGCTCCCTCCGGAAATAATCTGGAGATTTGTTTTTACTGTTGGAGTGAGCTGGGGGAAGATGGTGAGGAGCATACACACATTCTGGCACCCAGGAGGATCCTAGTCAGCTCCCAGGTGCAGACTGATTAGAAGCCAGAACCTCAGTCAGCAGCTGAGAAAGTATGTAGTCATACTCCTTCCATAGAGAGACTATGAGATGGGCATTTTTGTTTGCTTCATCCACGCTGAACCAGGGGGTAGGAGGTGGGTAGCTGCAGGAAGTCCTTGCACACCCACTTGAAAACTGTTTTT
The DNA here is from genome assembly GCF_011800145.1 of Mirounga leonina. Lineage (NCBI taxonomy): Eukaryota > Metazoa > Chordata > Mammalia > Carnivora > Phocidae > Mirounga > Mirounga leonina. The sequence continues at coordinate 25,279,906 of NW_023270387.1, read as the reverse complement.
GTTGTTGTTGTTGTTTAATATTGTATTTGGGACTCGTGAATATTGAGCTTCATGGACTATCACAGCTAGGTGGTTAGGGATGAAGGCTTATCCCTCAGGTGACAGCCTCAAAATCTGGGGTGTTAGATGTGTGGACAAGCTCCTTCCAGGTAGAAGCTAGAGGTCTGGTTTTATTGTTGTAGTGGGACAGAAGGAGACAGCAGGGGAAGTGCCCACCAACCCTTCAAGTCTCCTGCAAGGATCTCAGTCAACACCCAGATGCAGACTGATTAGAAGCTGGACCCTTAGGCAGCAGCTGGGAAAATATATAGTCAAGCCTTTTCCAGGAAAAATTTGGGAGATGGGCATTTTTGTCTTCTGACACTGCACTGTGTCTGAAGGGATAACCACAGGGAGTGCTTGTTTGCCCATTTAACAACTTCCTCTCTGTTTACTATAGTCCTGCAGGACTTCTGAATGCAAGACCCGCTGGCTCTCAGAAGTAATTTGGGGCCCATACCTTGGGTGACAGCTTCAAAAAGTTGGAGTGCTAGGTGTGCGATACAAAGCCTTCACTCCTCAGGGAACAACTGGGAGTTGGGGGTTGTATCCTGATTATAAGCACTGTGCTGGGAGCGAAGTTTATGGTGAGAGTATGTCTCAGACTTTCTTACCCATTTTAATGTCTGTATTGTCTCAGGCACCTGAGGTGTTTCTGGATTTCTTTCAGAGGTAATTAATCCATGTGTAATTGTCTATTCAGTACATCTGTGGGAGAAAATCAGGAGCCTCCTATGTTGCCATGTAGGTGACATCAGAGGGAGTTGCATGGAAATCAAACCTCTTCCCCACAGTCTGTCAGGGCAAGTGTGCATCACGTGGCCCACGTATTGAGATATTAGTCCCGGAGAGAAAGAGGCAGGTTGGGGTCTCATAAATTCTGTCAAGAGGTTTCACCTAACTGGAAGAGGTCCCCAGCATCAAGAGGATAGAGATCAATTCAGAGGTCTGTAGGAGTTGAAAGCAACCACCTACATGAGACCTTAAGTATGGACACATAGGCAAATAGACATAACAAATATTACCTTACAGTTCATGGCATGTTCAGTGACATCACATAATACCCTCAGGGTGTTATCCCTCATTTGCAGTGCAATGTGCAAAATTACAGTGGGTATGATTATTTTAACATAGCATTTTCCTTTTTCATCCATTACTTTATGCTGATGTTTTGCCTCAATTTATGGTTTTGATTTTCACCGAATAAGCCTATGCTTTTAGCATACCCCCAAAGAGGTAATTGGAAAGATTCAATATTTTAAGAAAAAGAAAATAATATTGTCTAGGTTTCCTTTTTTATGGCCCCTGTAGATTAAAAACACAGCCACTGGGTCAAGGGGTCTGCAGAAGGGAGTGGTGTTGGGAATGTGGAAGAACCCACCAAAGTGCCCACAAGTAGAGAGTGCTCTACACACCCCAAGCACAGAGCCATTTTGGGACCTTTCCAGACAACAAGGACCTTTCCTACATCCTTCCCTGCTTTTCTCACCACTGTCCCCCACCTTCCCATCCATTGGTGAGAACAGAAACCAACCAGGAGTTGAGGAAGGAAGATGAAAAGAAAGGGCTGGAAAAATAAAGAACCAAGCACATCCCCTACTTCCCTCCCAGTGCCAGCTACAGGGGGAATCCTACCTGAGGCTCACTTGAGCCAAAAGAGGGTAGGAGACTTAACACTAAATCTGGTTCAGAATGATTATTGTCTTTGCCTGACATTGCAGTTTCTGAATTGAGGCTGTTATGGACTTCATGTGTTGGTAAAATGTACCTGCTAGGCATTTCCTTCTAAAGTAATGGAAGACTGCACCAACTGAATAATTTTAAAGGGAAAATAAAAAGCTGTATTTTGATCATGTCATGAGTTGTGAATGTTTATAGAGTGCTTACTATGTTCTGGCCATTTTCCTTGTAATATCTAATATAATCCTCACAACAGTAACCCTGAGAGTCTGAGTGTTGCTTTCCCCACTTTCACAACTGAGGAAGTTAAAGCTCAAAGGGGTTAAGAAATTTTTCCAATGACACCCAAATACAAGTGGAGAAGCTGAGACTGACCTAACATGTCTCTGATTCCAAAGCCTTTGATCCTTTCAAGCTAGACACTTTCTTTCTGCCTGTGGGTTCATCACAGTTTCTAAAATGTGGGTGTGGGAACCAGGGAGCCCCCACGTGTTTGTTTGCATATGACTAAATTCCCTAGACCTCTAAATTCTGAACTCTATCTCTTTGCTACTCAGCCGTTACCTTCCCTGCAATCCAAGCTGCTTCCCCAGTGGAAGCAGGCCCCACACAGGCAACAGCATTAAAAGTGGGCTTTCAGTTCCAGCCAGGAACAGAGATGTGACATATGAAGGATGTTCCTTTTTTTCTTCACCACATACTTTGGAGTTACAACTGCACTTTAAAGAGAATGTCAGATTGGTGGAGTTGGTTAAGGTCCAAGATAAATGTTAGATGTTTGTTTTTAAACCAGGCCTCCTGAGCTAAAAAACCTAGCAAGCTTATGACAGGGAAAAATTTCCTTTTACGGGCATTCACGGGCATAATGACAGAGCTCCTCAGACTGAGGAAGATTTTCTTTTCTAGTCTAGAGACTCAGGGGTACAAACAAAGTCAGGTACGAGTTCAAGTGACCTGATCAAACTTTTAAACAAATCCAAGTTCTTATAAAGCAGGCAGATAGTTTGAGCCCCTTGTAAAGGAAAGGACTTGTCTTGGCTTAAAAACTAGAAAAAGGGGGCGCCTGGGTGGCTCAGTTGGTTAAGCGACTGCCTTCGGCTCAGGTCATGATCCTAGAGTCCTGGGATGGAGTCCCGCATCGGGCTCCCTGCTCAGCAGGGAGTCGGCTTCTCCCACTGACCCTCCCCCTCTCATGCTCTCTGTCTCCCATTCTCTCTCTCAGATAAATAAATAAAACCTTTAAAAAAAAAAACTAGAAAAAGGGAGAGATGGCCCTGAGGTCCTGGGCTTATTCCTTGACTGTAAGAATTGTCCCCAAGTACCCTCCTGGGTCAGTGAGAGTCCTAAAAGGCACCAACAACCACAGCAAGTAAGATTCTGGCCAAACCACATAACTCCTACAGTCAACAACCCATCAATAAGCCAATAGCCTGCCAGGCCTCCCAGAAAGAAAAACTTGGCAGTTAGCATCTCGGTAGAATCTTTGAAATCAGGTGCAGGTTCAAAACCCAGGCCTGCACTCACCATCCATGTGACCCTTGGTAAACTGTTTGCCAAGCCCCAGTTTCCTGATCTGTAAATTTGGGGTTATAGCAATGCCCACACAAAGGGTGACAGTGAGGGTTAAATGAGATGATATTTGTAAAACAGCTTGCATAGTTCCTGGCTTTAAATCTTAATATTAAGTGTTAAATATATTTTCACTAATAAAGTATAAAAAATTAAATTAAAAAATTATAAAAGCTACCTTTCATCCCAGTCTCCAGTTTAGATAATAGAAAACTTTTGTGAGGCTCAGAAGGAGGGCTAAATCTCTATTTGTGTGAAGAGGAGTAGATATAGTTTTTCCTAAGCCTTCCACTATGTACAACTAAAAGCCCTGGACAGATTATATAAACAAACATAAAAAGACTCTGACAGGTAGAAGAAGGCAGATGAGATAAGAACCTAGGGAACCAGGGACAACAGAGTGCTGAGTTCCCTGGGCTTATTTTTTGCCTCACATATACCAGACTTGGAGCTGAAGGTAGTGGCAAACAGACCAGAAGACAGACAAACTCCCGACAAAAGCCTTCTCTCTTTGGCCAAAGAACCAGGAAAAGCAAGCCAAGCAAGACACAAAACTTGCAGACAATCACTGCCCTACTCGAGCCAGATGCCACAGAAAAAAATGTGGCCCCACCCTATCTCTGCCAGCAGAGTCTGAAAAGGGAGTTACTTTTCACCACTTCATTAGGCTGTAAAAAGACACACCAATGTCCCAGCATGAACTGTCACAAAGGTCAAGAAGGCAGCCAGGAATTTCACCCTGCACTGGGCAGTGACAAATACCTTCCCTCAAGGTGTAGGTGGAGACCAATGGGGAATTGGACTTCACGTCCACATGGAAATTAGGAAGTGTCCCCCCACCTTAGTGAAACTTAGTGAAAAGTCAGGACTCACTGTCACCCACCTGTAATGAAACCACCACACCTCCCTTCCCTATTGTCAGTGGAGGCCACATGGAGTAGGCACAAGGTGCTCCTACCCCTGCCAGCCAGGAGATTTCAGTGGAGGCCTAGTGAGGAGCCAGAAACTCCACCCCCTGTCCAGCAGTAAAGAAGAGTCCCACTTAGGTGTCATTGGAGGTCAAGTGAGGGACCCAGATATCTATTCTCACCTGGCCGTAGCAAGGTGCCCTTCCTCTGCTAGAACAGTAACTTAAAAAAATAAAAGGTAAAACAGAAGGTTTAAATAAGAATCAGAGTCTCATAACACCCAAAATGTCCAAGTTTCAGCTGAAAAATCTCTCAATATACCAAGAACTAAGAAAACAATTTGAATGAAAAAAGACAACCAATAAACACATACACCAATATAATAGAGATTGTAGTATTATCTGAGAAAGATTTTAAAACAGTCACCATAAAAATGCTTCCACTTATAAGCATGTCTGAGACAAATGAACCACAGGGGGCTGGGGGGGGGCAATTCGATGACTGTGGATTTCTCACCAGAAGCCATGAAGGCCATGAGAAGGGGGCACAATATTTTTCAAGTGCTAAAAGAAAATAATTATCCCAGAAATGGACCCTCAATTCTATGGTCAACTAATCTTCAACAAAGCAGGAAAGAATGTCCAATGGAAAAAGACAGTCTTTTCAACAAATGATGTTGGGAAAATTGGACAGCTACATGTAGAAGAATGAAACTGGAACACTTTTTTACACCATACACAAAAACAAACTCAAAATGGATGAAAGACCTAAATGTGAGACAGGAATCCATCAAAATCCTAGAGGAGAACATAAGCAGCAACCTCTTTGACCTTGGCCACAGGAACTGTTTGCTAGACACATCTCTAAAGGCAAGGAAAACAAAAGCAAAAATGAACTATTGGGACTTCTTCAAGATAAAAAGCTTCTGCACAGCAAAGGAAACAGCCAACAAAACTAAAAAACAACCTACAGAATGGGAGAAGATATTGGCAAATGTCTTATCAGATAAAGGGCTAGTATCCAAAATCTATGAAGACCTTATGAAACTCAATACCCAAAAAACAAAAAATCCAGTCAAGCAATGGGCAGAAGACAAGAACAGATATTTCTCCAAAGAAGACATACAAATGGCCAACAGACACATGAAAAAATGCTCAACATCACTAGGCATCAGGGAAATACAAATCAAAACCACAATAAGATGCCACCTCACACTGGTCAGAATGGTTAAAATTAACAAGTCAGGAAGCAACAAATGTTGGCGGAGGATGCAGAGAAAGGGGAACCCTCTTACACTGTGGGTGGGAATGCAAGCTGGTGCAGCTACTCTGGAAAACAGTATGAAGGTTCCTCAAAAAGTTAAAAATAGAGCTACCCTACGACCCAGCAATTGCACTACTAGGTATTTACCCAAAGGATACAAACCTAGTGATCTGAAGGGGCAACTGCACCCCAATGTTTATAGCAGCAATGTCCACAGTAGCGAAACTATGGAAAGAGCCGAAATGTCCATCAACAGATGAACTGATAAAGAAGATGTGAGATATATATATATATATATATATATATATATAATGGAATATTACTCAGCCATCAAAAAAATGAAATCTTGCCATCTGCAATGACGTGGATGGATCTAGAAGGTATTATCGTAAGTGAAATAAGTCAGTCAGAGAAAGAAAATTATCATATGATTTCACTCATATGTGGAATTTAAGAAACAAAACAAAGGATCATAGGGGATGGGAGGGGAAAATAAAATAAGATGAAATCAGAGAGGGAGACAAATCATAAGAGACTCTTAACTATAGGAAACAAACAAGGTTGCTGGAAGGGAGGGTGTGGGGAGAAGAGATAAATGGGTCATTGGTATTAAGGAGGACACTTGAAGTAATGAGCACGGGGTATTGTAAGCAACTGATGAATCACTAAATTCTACCTCTGAAACTAATAATACAGTATATGTTAATTAAATTGAATTTAAATAATTTTTTTTTAAAGAGAGCCATTACATATATAGGGGTCAATTCTCCAAAAAGACATATCAATCTTTAATGTGTATAAACCTATCAACAGAATGTCAAACTATGTGAGGCAAAAACTGAGAACTGCAAGGAGAAATAGAATCCACTCTTATAACTGGAGACTTCAGTACCCCTGTATCAGAAACAGACAGATCCAGAAGACAGGAAATCAGTAAGGACAAAGTTGAACTCCACAACACCATCAATAAACTGGATATAATTGACATTTATAGACTAATTCATCCAACAACAGAATACAGATTTTTCTCAAGAATACACATTCTTATCTAGCTCATGTGGAACAGTCACCAAGATAGATCACACTCTGGACCATAAAATAAACCTTAACAAATTTAAAAGAATAGAAATCAAGCAGTATCTGCTCTCAGACCACAGTAGAATTAAACTGGAAATGAGTAATAAAAAATAGCTGGAAAACTTCAAAATATTTGGAGATTAAACAACACAATTCTAAATTATACATGGATCAAAGAAGAAATCTCAAGATAATTTTTTAAACATTTTGAATTAAATGAAAATGAAACAAAATTTGTGAGATACAGGGAAAATGGTGCTTAGAAATTCATAGAATCGAATGCATATATTAGAAAAAAAAGATTAGGGCGCCTGGGTGGCTCAGTCGTTAAGCGTCTGCCTTCGGCTCAGGTCATGATCCCAGGGTCCTGGGATCAAGTCCCACATCGGGCTCCCTGCTCGGCGGGAAGCCTGCTTCTCCCTCTCCCACTCCCCCTGCTTGTGTTCCTGCTCTCGCTATCTCTCTGTCAAATAAATAAATAAAATCTTAAAAAAAAAAAGATTTAAAATCAATAATCAAAGCTACACTTTAGGAAATTAGAAAAAGAAAAGCAAATAAACCTAAAACAAGCAGATAAAAAGCAGAAATCAATGAAATTAGAGGAAATTAATAGAGAAACTCAATAAAACCAAAAGCTGGTTCTGTGAAAAGAGCAGTGAAATTAATAAGTCTTCAGCCTAGAGGAAAAAAAAGGGAGGACACACAAATGAGTGGGGGACATCACTACAGATCCAATAATCATTAAAAGGACAATAAAGATATATAATGAACAATTCTATGCCCACAACTTTGATAACCTAGATGAAATGGACCAATTCCTTGAAAGACAAAATCTGCCAAATTTCACGTAAGAAGAAATGGATGATCTGAATAGGCTTATATCTATTAAAGAAATTGCATCAATAATTAATAATCTTCCAAAACAGAAAGCACCAAACCTAGATGTGTTCACTGGTTAATTCTACCAAAGGAAGATATTATATCAATTCTCTGAAATATCTTCCAAAATATAGAACCAGAGGTAATGTTAACTCATTCCATGACACTAGCTTTACCCTAACACCAACACCAAAGACATTATAAGAAAACTACAAATCACTACTCTCATTAACTTAGACACAAAAATCCTCAATAAAATATTAGCAAATATAATCCAACAATGTATAAAAAGACTTATACACCACAATTAAGTGGAATTTATCCCAGATATGCAAGGCTGGTTAAACATTCGAAAATCAATTAAAATAATCCATTACATCAACGGACATATCTGATAAATGACTAATACCCAAAATATGCAAAAAAACCTTAAAACTCAACAATAATAAATTGAACAACCTAATTTAAAAATGGACAAAAGACCTGAACAGACACCTCACCAAAGAAGATATGCAGATGGAAACTAAACATATGAAAAGATGTTCCGGGCGCCTGGGTGGCTCAGTTGGTTAAGCGACTGCCTTCGGCTCAGGTCATGATCCTGGAGTCCCGGGATCAAGTCCCGCATCGGGCTCTCTGCTCGGCAGGGAGTCTGCTTCTCCCTCTGACCCTCCCCCTCTCATGCTCTCTCTCTCTCTCTCAAATAAATAAATAAAATCTTTAAAAAAAAAAAAGAAAAGATGTTCCACATCATATATCATTAGGGAAATGTAAATTAAAACAATGACATACCACTGCACACCAGTTAGAATGACCAAAATCCAAAACACAGACAATACCAAATGCTGGTGAGGATGTGGAGCAACAGGAACTCTCATTAATGAATTAATTAATTAATGGTGGGAATGCAAAATTATACAGCCACTTTGGAAGACAATTTGGAAGTTTTTTACAAAATTAAATACACTTTATCATATGAATCAGCATCACACTCTTTGGTATTTACCAAATAAGTTGAAAACTAAGCCCACACAAAAACCTGCAGATGGATGTCTATAGCAGCTTTATTCATAATTGCTAAAGCTTGGAAGCAACTAAGATGTCCTTCAGTAGGTGAATGGATACATAAACTGTGGTATATTCAGTCACTGGTTATTATTCAACATTGAAAAGAATGAGCTATCAAACCATGAAAACATATAAAGGAGACTAAATGCATATTACTAAGTGAAAAAAGCTAATCTGAAAATGCTACATGTTGTATGATTCCAACTACATGACATTCTGGAAAAGGAGAACTATGGAGACAATAAAAAGGTCAGTGGTTCATGAAAAAGTGCTCAATATCGCTCAGCATCAGGGAAATCCAAATCAAAACCTCAATGAGATACCACCTCATACCAGTCAGAATGGCTAAAATGAACAAGTCAGGAAACGACAGATGTTGGGGGGGATGCGGAGAAAGGGGAACCCTCCTACACTGTTGGTGGGAATGCAAGCTGGTGCAACCACTCTGGAAAACTGTATGGAGGTTCCTCAAAAAGTTGAAAATAGAGCTACCATATGATCCAGCAATTGCACTACTGGGTATTTACCCCAAAGATACAAAAGTAAGGATCCGAAGGGGTACATGCACCCCGATGTTTATAGCAGCAATGTCTACAATAGCCAAACTGTGGAAAGAGCCAAGATGTCCATCGACAGATGAATGGATAAAGAAGAGGTGGTATATATATACAATGGAATATTATGCAGCCATCAAAAGGAATGAGATCTTGCCATTTGCAACGACGTGGATGGAACTGGAGGGTATTATGTTGAGCGAAATAAGTCCAAAAGAGAAAGACATGTATCATATGATCTCACTGATATGAGGAATTCTTAATCGCAGGAATCAAACTGAGTGTTGTTGGAGTGGCGGGGGGGGGGGGGGGGGTAGGGGGTGACTGGGTGATAGACACTGGGGAGGGTATGTGCTCTGGTAAGCGCTGTGAATTCTGCAAGACTGTTGAATCTCAGATCTGTACCTCTGAAACAAATAATGCAATATATGTTAAGGAAAAAAAAAAGAAGAAGAAGAGGGTAGCGGGAGGGGAAGAGTGAAGCGGGGGAAATCGGAGGGGTAGACGAACCATGAGAGACGATGGACTCTGAAAAACAAACGGGGTTCTAGAGGGGAGGGGGGTGGGAGGATGGGTTAGCCTGGTGGTGGGTATTGAGGAGGGCACGTTCTGCATGGAGCACTGGGTGTTGTGCACAAACAATGAATCATGGAACACTTCATCTAAAACTAATGATGTAATGTATGGGGATTAACATAAGAATAAAAAAAAAAAAGGTCAGTGGTTGCTAGGAGCTAGAGGGGTAGGAGCGGGGCATGAATAGGTGGAGGGAGCCTAAAGGATTTTCAGAAGAGTGGAAACTATTCTGTGTGATACTGTTATAAGGGTGTATCCATGTCATTATACTTTTGTCAAAACTTATAGAATATACAACACCCTAATGTAAACTATGGACTTTAGGTGATAATGATGTATTAATATAGATTCATTGATTGTAACAAATGTACTTCTCTGGTGTGGAATTTTGATGGTGGGGGAGGCTGGGGATATATGGGAAATCTCTGCACCTTCTGCTCAAATTTGCTGTAAACTTAATACTGTTCTTCAAAACACCTCTTTTTTTAAAAAAAAAAAGTACATTCTCCAATTTATTATAAATACAGTTCTAACTTGTAAAAATATTAATGGCAAGAATATATTCGTGGGTTTGATTTTCTTTGTTATTGAAGTATAGTTGACACACAAAAAGTCTATTTTTTTAAGTGTACCTAAATTTTTTTAAACGCAGCTACTAGACAACCTAGCAGTTGCACTTCTTAGCATTTACCCCAGAGAAATAAAGACATGTCACACAAAAACCTGTACATAGATGTTTGTAGCAGCGTTTTACATTTTAGCCAAAAAACTTGAAACAGCCCAAATGCCCTTCAGTGGGTGAAGGTTAAACTGCACAGCCATAGCATGGAATGCTACTCAGAAAGGAAAAGTAAGAAGCTATTGATACACGGAATAAAATATGCAGCAAGGAAACACGAAAGGTGACCTATTGTGTGATTCCATCTGTATATAGAAATGGGAAGCAGATTAGTGGTTGCCAGTGGTGAAGGAGGTGTGGGAGTGAGAACGAAGTCACTACAAAAGAGCAACATGGCTCAGCAAGGGCAACATGAGGATAGTGCTGATAGGAATGTTCTGTGCCACTGTCGGTACCCTGGTTGTGACATTATACTCTAGTTTTGCGAGATGTTACCTTTGGGGGGCCTGAGTAAAGAGTATGTGGGCTCTCTCTGTATAGTTTCTTATAATTGCTTATAAATCTAGAGTTATTTCAAAATTCAAATCTTAATTTAAAAAATAACAAAGGAAGGCTGGAAAGATCCAGAAATGGGACCAACATACAGCATCCTAAAGCCATGGTGGCAGTGTAATGCAAAATGTCATGCAGAGGTGTTACAAACCACCAGCTCTCAATGCCACCTTCCCTTTCCCTGTCCAAAGAACCATGTGAAGCCATTTCTCCTTCAAGACTGTGATAAGCTTTGGGCGGGGGGGGGGGATTATATATACAATTGCTTTTGAAGAAGGCAGACAATAAGTTCTATATCCATTCAGAGGAAGGGCAGACATCTGTGGACTACAGGCACCAATGTGCCAAAGTTGCTAATTTGAGGTCAGCTTTGAAAAATGAGCACCAGCTATGGGAGTGGGGAAGGGAGGTAGAGAGGATGGGAAATGAAGTTGACACCCCCGTAGAAGCACAGACCACAGACATAGTGTGGCTTCTTGTGGCATGCCTGGCGCAGTTCCAGCTGTCTGTGAGCCCCAGCTACTTCTTCAACTCTCCCTTAAATTATCCGCCATACTTCAGTGGCTTCCGTGAATTCCCACTTTTTACCTTAAGCTAGCTCAAAATAATGTTTTGTCCCTTGCAAATGAAAAAGGTACTGCCCCAAATATCAAGGCTGGGGCCCTGGCATGTAAATGCCATTAACTAAATGGTTGTCACTAAGAACAAATTGAATCCGACCTTCAGTTGCCCTCAAGCCACAGGACCAGCTTCAACACAGGGAGGCAGTGGGATGATTACGCCAGTAGTCACTTCTGTGGGCTGCGAGGAAATTGCCTTCCTCTTTCTGTATTGATTTCATCCTTATACAGTGGGAATAATAGCAAGTATAAGGTTCACATATCGAGGCCCATACGTTCCCTCTCCTTCAAGAATCAACTTGAATGCCAACTATGTATACAAAGTCTATCCTCATTCATCTTCACATAGCTTCTCTCTCCTTTCAACTCCTATAAACTTTATCTGAAACACTCCCACACTTTCTATTTTGTGTTATAATTAGATGAACATTCTGATATTCCCTATTAAGTTGTAAATCCCCTAAGGACAACATATGTTGTCTCTTTATTCATCTACTTCTAGTGCACAATATGATACAGATAAAGTGGGCGGTGAGTATTTGTTGAAAGAATAAATCAAGGACAAATTGAGGTAATTTGCTCAAGATATGAGGAAGCCCTTTTAAAAGTATAAACCACAGATTACAAAGTGTAAATGTGCGGCATATATATATAAGGTCTGGTTATCCCTTCTCTAGCACTTACTGATTGTGTGATCTGGACCTAGTACCTTAACCTCCTTGGGCTTCTCATAAGCAAGACTCTATGGATAAGGGTCATGGGGAAGGTACAGTTACATTGTTTGCTTTTGTTCTTAATTTCTACCACTCCTAATTTCAAAGTAACAAAAATGAAATTTGGATACAATAAAACCCCTGTGCATATAAAGGCATATAAAGATAAAAATCAGAAATCAGAAAACATACAGAGGAAATGGGGGAAGATAAGTTAACTGGAACCACAGGTGACCACAGGTCACTGTAATTAAGCTCTACATTTAGTGCTAAGCTTCCTGGTAGCCAAGGCAAAAAGCAAAATGCAATAGTGTTCTTAGTTCGTACTGTCAGAAAAAAAAAAATTCATCCCTCCCAGATATCAGGAAAGACAAACCCTTTCCCGGAGCTGGCTTTTGCAAGAATTATGGTGTAATTCCTTTTAAAAGTCTGATGAATAACATTGTGGGTAACATCTTCAACTGCCCCCTCCCTGAACCACAAGGCTGCAGGACAGCCTCTAATCCAGAGAGGCTCTGCTTCAGGAAGAGGATCGTCAAGGGCTCCAGTAAAGAACCAGCCCCTAACTGACCCCCTCACCCAGCCCAAAGCAGCTGTGTAAATTAGCCAGTCACATCATTATTTAATGCTGTCTGATAGGGTGTAGGAAAATGCCTGCCTAAAAGAACTATTTTCCATTTGGCATAGGTCGAACTGTTTTCTCTGACAATAATTTGCCATTGGATTAGCTCTCTAGTAAAACAGATCATGTCTCCTGAGTGTAAAGCACAAGCCATGATAATAAACCATGATGATAGCATTGGTTTCCTGTTTACTGTGGCAGAAAGGCATGTGCCAAACGCATCTAAAAAGTCATCAATTGTTTGCAAGTTAAAGAGAGGAATATCGCAAAGAGAGAGGTAGGGAAGTGGGAGGCTGAGGACATGGCCACACAGCCAGGGCTTTTTGAATCTGGGTCGTGGGGTACCTGGGCTTTCCTTGTTCTATTTTCTCTGCTTTTATCTTTTATGTGTTTGAAAAAAAAAAAAAAAAAACATGTCTTTAAAAAAATAATAATAATAAGCCCAAGAGCACTGCAATTTATACTGCAAGATGCTGGCTATGAAAAGTGATTTGAACGGGGTAGTAAAGCAGGACCCAGGGCTTACCAACTATTCGCCACTCCTGCTATGAGTCAGCAGCTCCAGGAGGCCCCCAGTGGCTTTCCAGAGTTCACACACTGGCCTTGTCCCAGTCCTAGCTGAGGGCACCAGGGAACCCAGTGGACTTTAAGTGCTTCTAGAAGCATCTCAAACAATGAGCTGTTTGTTCCCGTCAGTGGCTGGGCCTTGGAGAACTGGTCTCAGCTCCCTCAATGCCTGCAACAAGAGACTCTGACCCTCCATGGAGGCTGGGGGGAGAAGAGGGTCTCTGGCCCTTCCTGAGGTGGGGTGAGGGAGAGCGTGGCGCTGGCCCTAGGGGCTGGTGGATGTGGGACAGGAAGAAGAAAAGGAAAGGAGCAGAAACCTGAGGAGGAGAGGGATAAATTTCCTGTCAATTCAAGATCTCTCCACCTGCAGACATGCTGAAGCTGCAGTAACTACAGAATCTAGAGGCGTGGCCCAGAAAGGAGCCTGGAGCTGCAGAGCGTGGATCGGAGGGGAGGTTTCCACAGTGCTGGTGGTACACGGTTGTGACCTGGGAGTGAGAAGATCCGTAGAAGTTGGTGAACTCTGGGTAGCCTCCTCTTGCAGAGCCTGATGCAGAGCCCGCAGCCTGGGTACTCGGATACAGTCTAATGCCTACAGAGTAGCCTGAGGAGGGGGTATGCTGATGAGCAGAGGGCAGGCAGCTACGAGGGAAGTTCTGATCTGACCCCTGTGAATCCGGCAACCCCTGCTCCTAAACAGGAGCCAGCTTTGCTCTTCCTCCCTTTGAAGAAAGCAGAAAAAGAAAGGGCTTTGATTTTCCTAAAACAAACACTCTGTTGAGTAAAGAGATAAAGCCCAGCCTTGCGTTGGCTCAGGCTCCCTTGTGCAAGGGAAGTCACACTTCATATTTCCAACATGAAAGCCCAAGAAGGGCTGGGCTTTGTGCAGGCTGAAAGCTGGAGTGGCCACTGGCCCCGTCTTCTCTTCCTCAGAGAGAGGCCTATCAAGCCAAGGGGGAGTCTGCTGTGATCCAGCAGTGGTGGTAACTGAGGGCACATTTCTCTGGCCGTTGGGCCTGAAGATCTAGAGCCAATAAGATCCAACAAGGAAAGAGCCAGATCTGCCCCAAAGGGACCTTGGTGGCTAATGGTCAAGGAGGGGCCACCTCCCAACCCTGGCAAGTTGGAAAAGTGACGTTGTTGGGAGAGGGATGTTTTCCATGGAGAATTTGCCTGAGTAACACAAGATGGGAGAGGCAGGAAGCAACATGTGCGGCTTGAGAGCAGAAGGAGGACTTCCCCTCCTCCGGTACCTAAGTGCTCCTAACTGCTCTCTGCATTCACATCTCTGTGCATTCTTGGGGCGATAGTAAGAACAGCCAGGCACTCAGTGTTCTAACCGCTTTTCATATATCACTTAGTCTGCTCAGCAAACCTACCAGGCAGGTACTATCATCATCTCCATTTACAGATGAGAAGCCAAAGCACAGCGCAGAGCAACAATTGCCAAGGTCACACATAGTTCCTAAGGAGTAAACTAGGATTTGAACCTGGATCCTTGGTTCTGGAGCCTGAGCTAAATCATTATGGTTCAGCTCTCTCTCACCACCCCTGGCTGCAGGGCTTCGCACAGGCCCTCTTGTACCACCTCCCCCCACCAGGTGTGATTCCCACCCTCAAGCCACTCACCTGAACTTCCTGGTTGCTTGTTTCCATTGATAACTACTGTTACGCCTGCAGGCAATGTTCATATGCCCCTGTCCCTCAGCCCACTCAGCTCAGCTCCGGGGGCTTCTTACTACATAGTCCTCAGGCCATATTCCCTGCAAATCCAGAGCTTCTGATGCTCTGAGAGAGAAATATATATTTCTCTCTCACTAAAAAGCCAATTCCACATGACTTCCCTCAAAAGAAAGAACAAGGAGAAAAGAAGAAATCAATTGTTCCCCCTTTCTAGCCCAAATATTTTTATTTTTTGTCAACTTGGCCTTGATAAGCCAATCTCTTAGGATTCAGTGGAAGAGCCTGATGGCCACAGGCTCTGGTGAGCACAGAGTGAGTTTGGGGTCAGGATGGACACATACCCTGAGTACAAAGAAACCTGGTGCCTCTTAACACCAAGACAGCAAAGTCCCAGTGCCAGAACATCACTGTCACCACTGACTGAAAATGACCACAGTGGACTTGACCATGGACTGGCCAACAGGGGACCAACAAAACTGGGGCAAGGGACAAGAATCTGCAGGAATCTCAGAAATAATCCATTCTACATGAAGGAAGTGCCAAAAGCCAATCTGTTAGATTGGGACAATGACCTAAGACACTATAACTTATCTCTGTGGTACGGTACAGCTATATCCAAAGAAGATCTTGATGACCAAAAAGGAATATTGAAAAGGAAATTTGTCAGATCCTCCCTCCCCACCCTATCTTCCCCTCCCCTGCTCAATGTTGGGGAGATGACACTCAGCCATCATAAGTATTTTTATCTACTTCCAGAGATGTCCAGAATGAGCTGGAATATGCATGACTTAGTGACACTTCCCTTAAGTAATTTTCCCTGAATTTATTCTTCCTGAACTGCCTTCTAAATTTACTTTTCTAAATAGATTTTGCTACAAAAGAGAGGTAAATAATAACAAGAGTTGTTGTCACGTATTGAATTCTTACTAAGTGCTTTCTAGGTATTCCCTTCTTAGACAGTCACAAGACTCCTGTGACTTAGGGCTGTTTTGCAGATGAAGCCATGTCTGCCTATTATTAGGTTACTTATAGGCAGGCAGTGACCTAACTACTTTTGTTCCTCTGCAGATTTTAGCATGACACCTTGCATACATGGTAGACTCTAAAATTATTTGTTCAGTTGAACCAGATTCAATTAACAACGCTCTGGGATTAAGAACACACCTCTTTACTCCAAGTTGCAAATGAGAACTTTTTTTTTTTTACCATAGTAATAAAAATAGCCAATATTTGTTGGTCTTAGTAGATGCCAAGCACTGTGCCTAATGTTTTACGTTCATTATCTAATGTGACTGTCACAAAAATCTTATTTTCCCCATTACAAATGAAGCTCCAAAGATGGAAATAGTTACAAAGGGGCAAAGTCAGAATTTGAGCCTTATACTCAAATCATGAATCAAACAATCTGACTCTAGAGTGTGTGTTCTTTATATCTAAGCTAATACCAAAAATTAAAAATTAAATTCAAACAATAATAAATGGGAAAAAATTCTCCCATAATCCATTCCTGAGCAGCCACATCCCCTTCCCCATAATGTCTACTTCTTTCTCACAAATTTCCACTGTTTTAAACATATGATGTATACCCTTCCAAATGTTTTTTGGTATACATATGCACATATATGTTACATACATATTATGTTTTCAAAATGGAATCATACTCATTATACTGATCTTCAGTTTATTACTTTTAACAATACTAGAGGCTTTTCCATATGAGTATATGTAACTTGTTATGGGCTGAATTGTGTTTCCCCAAAAATTCATATGTTGAAGTCCTAACCCCCAGTACCTCAGAATATGACTGCATTTAGAGATAGGAGTGATTAAGTTAAAATGTGGTCATTAGGGTCCCTAGTCCAATATGCCAGGTGCCCTTATGAAAAGAAGAGAATAAGGCACAGACTTGTACAGAGGGAAGACCCTGTGAAGACACAAGGAGAAAACAGCTCCAAGCCTTGGAGAGAAGCCTCAGAAGAAACCAAACCTGCTGACTCCTTGATCTTAAACTTTTAACCTCCAGAATTGTGAGAAAATTGCTTAAGACACCCAGTCTGTGGTACTTGTTATGGCAGCCCTAGTAAACTAATATGTAGTTTTACCACAGTTAAAAACTGCCACATAGAATTCATTTTTTTAGAAAGATTTATTTATTTATTTGAAGTGGGGGAACAGCAGAGGGAGAGAGAATCCCAAGCAGACTCCGAGCTGAGCACGGAGCTGGATGCGGAGCTCCATCTCACAAACCCGAGATCATAACCCGAGCTGAAACCAAGAGCGAGATGCGTAACTGACTGTGCCACCCAGGTGCCCCATGATTAGAATTCCATTTTATAAATTTATCATAATTGATTTAAATAGTTCCCTTTTTGATAGGCATCTAAGGCTGCCCTTCCTTCCTTCCTTCCTTCCTTTTCTTTCTTCTTTTTTCCTTTTCAATTGCAAATAGTGCTGTAATTAACAC
Source organism: Mirounga leonina (assembly GCF_011800145.1). Taxonomy (NCBI): domain Eukaryota; kingdom Metazoa; phylum Chordata; class Mammalia; order Carnivora; family Phocidae; genus Mirounga; species Mirounga leonina. Next base: position 25,262,453 of record NW_023270387.1, on the reverse strand, counting down.
TTCCACATATACTCTTGCGCATTGATAAATGTGTGTTTCTATAGGTTAGATTCAACAAAGAAGAGTTCCCATATCAAATAAGAAGCATATTTTATAAGTCAGTACATATTGCCTGGAGGCTTTGAGTTTTGCATGCATATAGTTTGTTAAATAATTCCTCATAGTTCTTTTTCTGTACTAAACTGGCTTCCTGCTCTCCCTTCTATGCTGCCTGTTTCATTTTTTGAATTTTTGACCTTTATCATAGAGATGGAGCTAAAAAAGAAAAGAAAAAAAGAGTCAGTCACATGCTTAGCTTCAGAAAATAACAAAACCCCTCAACCTTATAGAAGTCAAAGAGCCTGTTCTGTCTCTAGCTTCTATTTGGGGCTCTTCATCTCTTCATCCTTAAACTTACAGAGACCACATTAAGCCATCTGGGAAGCCATGCGACCCTAATGGCCAATATGGTTGTCCTTGCTAAATCCCTCCAGGAATAGTCGTGGGTGGAGAAAGGCAGCGGTGGTGTTAGAGAATTCTCCATAGTTGGTTTCAAAGAGTTCAACACATCAATGCAGAGACTCATTTCATTCCTCTATCCTCTCCTCTTTCTCTTAAATTTAAAAAAAAAAAAAAGTCAGTGCCATATGATTTCCTGTTTAGAAACCAGACTCACCATTACTATGGCTTAGCATAAAGCCCCAACTTTGTGGGCAGGAATTCAAGCCCTCCACCGTCTGGTTCTTATCTGCTTTTAGCCACCACACGTTTCTGGCACAGTGCCTCTGCTTCAAGCCAGCTTCTTCACCACCCTGAAAGTGCTGAAGTTCTCCCTGCCTGGTACCTATACTCAGGTTAATCATACTGTCTCTCCATTAGACTGTGAGCTCTCTGTCTCGTATTCCATATTCCATTTCATATTCCATATTCCATATTAAATATGCCCAGAATCAAGTGAAAAAAAATGATAAATATTGAAAAAGGAAGAAGAAGAGAAAAAGAATAGGAAGGACACAGAGCCTACTCATGAGACTACCTTCCAATCCACCCACACTCACCATCCCCCAGCTATCTCCAGCCTCCACACTCAACCTGTGCCTTCCTCATCCATCTCAACGCCTCCTCTTCTATAAAACTTTCTGGACTACTCTGCACTATTTATTTACTTCCTAAATATAGGCATAACCCCCCTGAACTGGAGGATAGGCCCTTTAAGAGTAAGGACCATTCCTTGGGCTTCTTTCTTATACACCAGAGCTCAAAGTACACACTGCAGTACAAAGATATTGGACTGAACTGAAAACATTGTCCAACGATTAGTCCATTTTCTTCTGATGCTTGGGAGAGCAGCTGAGACAGAAACTTGGTTGTTGAGAATTTCTGGGCTATCAGAGGCCCAGGAAGTACCGTTCTCATTGTTTCTAGCCCTAAAACCTACCAAGCTGGTTGTCACTTACCAACGTCAGTTTTCTAATCTGCAAAATGGGAATAATAATGGAACCCACTTCATCAAGCTGCTCTGAAGATGAACAACATATAACATAAAAATACTCATAACCTATAAACACACATAACATATACAACGTATAAGGATTTAACAATACCAGGGTGGGATGTAGAAAATTCTCCTTTATTAGCCACAGCAGCCTTATTATTACCCCACCTTCCAAAAGGTATCCAGATTTCTTTCCCCAAGGCCCAATACAAAGAGAATGAAGTGATGAGAGCCACCCACTGGGCGGCAGTGCAGAGTTCAAAACAGATTTTGGTGTCTAGACATGGGCATGATAAGTACAGGGAAGAAATAGAAATATTTCAGTATCACTTTCCTGCCCCCTGACATCCAATAAAGGTCAATAAAGACTAGGGAAACTGCTCCTTTCAAAGGCTGCCTACAGATAGAAAAGCAGGTAGGCTTGTTTTTGGTGGGAAAGGTCTAAAAGAAGTGAAGAATCATGGAAATCTCCAAAGTGTAAATCCAGAAGATACATCTCCTTTTGTTTCAGAAGAAATGATGGGCAAAAGGCTTTTGAAAATTACCCTGGAACGAGTTTTTCAATCTATGGGATTGATGAGTCTTAGAGCTTGAAATGAACCATGTCATTAATGATCAAGTCCAATACCTCATCTAACAAGTGAAAAAATGGGACACCAAGAGAAGACAAGTCACTTGCAGAAGATCACTGAGCCCAGTTTTAGCAGAGTCAAGACAGAAGTTTAGGTCTCCCTGACTCCCAGGGCCATGATTTTCCATGTATAAAGAGGCAGCTTTTGCAACAACCCAAGAAAACTTTATCTTTTTCACAGAGAAAAAATAAAATAAAATAAAATCCATTCAAAAAAAAAAAAAGAGGCTGCTTTTGAAGAAATAAGAACAAAGTGACTTACTAAGACATAGTGCCCTGGACTCATGGAATAGGACAGACTTTCCCACTAAGCAATTAGGCATCTATCTAACTATCTCAAAGGCAATTTGTACATGTCATACTTTCCCAGGATGGTGTGGAGAAAAGAGCGGTGGCCTAACCCAGTGCAATCTCCATTTCAGGGAGAGATTGGGCAGCAAGGAGGTTTACCCAGGTTACTTTAAGAATGTTTTCTTACCCAGATACAGTACATAAACCTTCTCATTCAGAAAATCCACATTTTTCTCAGCCTGACTCCTCCACTTGCCAATCCAAAATAGAGTGTATTACACATTAAAGCCACAGGATTCTTTATGAGTAACATATGGAGCCATAATATCTTGTAACCCAGTGGAATTGTCCCTAGAGTTAATATAACTCTGCTAACATATGTTTCTGCTATTCCCATCCTGAAATACGTGTATTAAAATATATTATGCACAATGTATGCTTAATTGAAAGATACAGGGGGTATATTAAAAAATAAATCTGTTTATATGACCTATGTTGAAATACATTTGAAATACCATACCGTTGCTTCCACACTAATGTATGTGGACTGTCTCTGTCTTTTCCTCTGATCACTCTGTCCTTTTCCTTTCAATCTCATATGTCTCCTTGTATGTTTTCTTGGTACCAAGCTTACCACAAAATAGTATGGTTAGAGGTAAGGGGATGTTTTGCCAGAAACTAAGGCAGTCAGTAAGGAGGTATGGTAGGAAGTGAGGAGCAACAGGAAAAAGAAAAGTATCAATCATCCCATCCCTTCGAATCCTGGCAGTACTAAATTTTAGAAACATAATCCAGAGAGGAGATCAAGAATATCCACTTTCCTCTCCCTTTGTTCTGTGGCCATATCCACGTGTCAAGGGATGGTCTAATTTTATAATTCCTTTTAAAGCGAGGAAGTCATTGAGAGGGAAAACATTAATCTGCAGTTTCCTTTGACAATTCATTCACTGTCATGCCCTGTACACAGTTATGAAGACTGGCTCTCACTTGACCCTACACATTTCTGGAATTTATGTCATCCTCTCCAATTCATTTCGTCCCCAGTCCAGGCTATCATGGTCTTAAATCTGGATTATTGCAGGGGCCTCCTACTTGGTCTTTCTACCAACAGTCTTCCTAACCCAATCCATGCTTACTATAAACTCACCAGAGTTGTGAGCTAATTAAAATCTAATCTGATATTAAAATCTGATTTAAAATCCTTCCCTGGCTCTCCATTGCCCACCAAGCAAAGCACAAACTCCTTAACGTGGTATAGAAGGCCTTTCATGATAAGACCCCAGCCCAACCTTGAAGCCTCCTCTTCCACCACTCTGCCCCTTGCATTCTGTAGTTCAGCGATACCATGCCATAGTATCCATTCCTAACAGTCCCATCCCTTCATACGTGTTGACCCCACTGTGAGACATGCCTTCCCTCCTACCTAATAACAAATTCTATTCATTCTTCAAAACCCAACCCCAACACCATTTTCTCTGTGAGGTCTTCCCAGAGCCACTGAACATTATTACCACGATTGCTTCTTCTATAATCCCATAGATCAATATGCATACCTCCACTATAGCCCTTCCCACACTGCATCAGAATCATTTACTTATGCCTGCCCATCCCCAAATGTGAGCCTCTTGAGAACCCCAGGACAAGTGGTTTCATTCTATAACTCATTCGATAAATATGGGGTTTAGAGGTCTGACTCTGACACAAGTTGAGAGAACACGTGCTAGATCTTAACGTCTTTGGCCCTCAGCTTCCTCACACACAAAAGGGTGTGATAATTTAATATAATTCATAATGTTGTGATGAAGAATAAATACAATGGTACAAGTAAAGCCCCTAATATAATACTTGTATATAGTTATGCTAAGTGATGGCTCTTGTTATTATATGTATGTCAAGCACTTACTAAGTGCAAGGTCAATTAAGGCCTACTCTCAAGGTCTTTAGAGTATGATTATAAGCCAAGAGACAGATAACACTTTGTGCAATGTCAGAAGGACACAGAGGATGCCAGGGGAACATGAAATAGGGCATCTACTGTTAAGGCTGAAAGTCATTCTAGGAGGAAGGACTGACATGGTTGAATCTGGGACCAGTGACAACAAGGATAGGCTACTGATGTCCTCCATGAGACATGATCTGGCCTGCAGTAAGGTAGTAGCAGTAGAAAGGATCATTTAGGAAGTGGACATTTAAGAAGACATTTAGGAAGCAGAATCAAGTCATGTGACTCAATGAATGATGAGATGTGGGGGTCCCGGCCAGGGAGGAGTCTGAATGTGCACAGATCCAGGAGAAGTTTAGGTATGCAGATTTTTTTCAGGAGCCATCAATATGCTCTTTTTAACCGAAGCAATGTGAGAGCATGTGATTCCGCAGGGAAAGTGGGTGAAACGAGCCAAACAGAGGGCTGCAAGAAGCACCAGCCTTTAAGGCTAAAGGAGGAAACTTTGCTCAGGAGGGAGACTGAGAGGGAACAGCCAGAGAGAGAAAAGAACCAGCATAGAAGCAGCCAAGGAAGCAGAGAAAAGAATGTTCTTGATATTCTTAGTGCCTGATACCTGGTATATATACAGATATTTGTGGAATAAATGAATGAATCACTTAATTTAAGTGACCCACTTAAAATGGAAGACATATGAAAGTCCTTTCATAGGAATAGGAACACATCTATTATTTCACCCTCATGGTCTCCAGGGTACTTAAGATCATGGACAGAGGGACCTTGGCATTCAGTAGAAGAGTAGGGAAACCAAAGTCTAGCTGAAATCCATCCCATAAATGAAAGAACAGCAGGAAGAAAGCCCAAATGTCCTCAAGACCATCCAGAAAAGGTCAGAGAAACCAAGTAATCCAACAGCTTCACTACTAGTGGAACAGCTGGTTCGATGAGCCTTCAGACATGCTGCAACATGAGAGCCACACAGGAAACACTGGGGAGAATGGGACAAGTCAAAAGGCACCACAAGGAAACAGAAAATGAGATTCAATGGGAGAACCTTGATGGATCCTAAAAAAGACATTCTTGGGACAACTGAGGAAATTTGAATATGTACTGGATATCTGGTGCTATAGTGAAATTGCTAATTTATTAGGTATGATAATGGTATCATGCTTATGTAAAAGACTGTCTTCTCAGGCACCTGGGTGGCTCAGTTGGTTAAGCATCCGACTCTTGATTTCAGTTCAGGTCTTGATCTCAGGTCGTGAGGTTGAGAGACGATGGACTCTGAAAAACAGAGGGTTCTAGAGGGGAGGGGGGTGGGAGGATGGGTTAGCCTGGTGATGGGTATTAACCATAAAACCTTGCCTCGACCCCACGTGAGGTTGGCTCCCAGCATGGAGCCAACTTAAAAAAAAAAAAAAAAAAGACTGCCTTTATTCTTAGGAAATGCATGCTAAAGTATTTAGGAGTGAAGTGTCAGATGCAACTTCCAAATGGTTTGACCAAAAACCAAGTCTCTCTAGGACAGAGCTGAAGCAAATACAGTAAAATAGTAATAGTAGACTCTAAGTAAAGGGTATGTGGTTGTCCATTACTCTATTCTTTCAAATTTTATATGTCTGATATTTTTCATGATAAAAATTTGGGAAAAGAATGAGAAAAGTAGTCTCCAGAAACTTGGAGAGTCATCTCCCAAAACCCTTTCTGCAATATCCAGGAAGCCGGAAACACACTGACTCCTGAGGAACTAGGTAAAAGGCAGGAGGCGGAGTCCCAGAAAAGTACAAAAAAAGAAAAATGGGGATACCACATGTACTATTTTTTAAAACATTAAGGAAACAACTAGAGAAGAGTATCCTTAACCTACTTATACTTCAACACAGATTAGGAAATAACTATGAAATTTCTTTGAGAATTATTGAACCAATGTAACCAACTCCTGATTTAGAGTATAACTAGCTGGCATTGACTGAGCACTTACTATATAACAGGCAACTTGCTGAACACATTAGCCCATTGAATTCATACAAAAGCTGTAAGAGGTAGGTACTATTATTTCCTCTTTTATAGATTAAAGCTACTGAAGCTGTTTCCCCCAATCAAGAGTCTCAGCTCCTGTTGGGCAGCCCCCTCTGCATAAACTTCTCTAACTCTAGTCCTCAAAACCGTTTCTCCCTTCACCCTTCAAGGCCAATGTGGAAACTGAGCCCCACAGTTACTAGCCTGCGGTGCTACACTAACTCTTGGGGTTTCCCTTCCCCACCCATACCTTTGGAAACTTTTCTTTGTTCGACTTTCTCCTCAGATTATTCTAATTGGAGTGTGCCATCTATTTCCCACTGGAATCTCGGCTGATAGTAAGGCGGGGCGGGGAGAACTAGAAAAAATGTGAATCCTATCCAATAGTAAAGTGGATTAGAAAGCAACCCCAGCTGGTGGAGAAGTAGCCCCTAAAAAAAGAAAGGCAAATTGGCAAAAATCCTAAGCATGGTAAAACCACTAGGGAGAATGATTTGGAAATAGCCCATGATAAAGTTGAAGATGAACACACCCTATGGCCCAGAAATTCCACCCCAGAATCTCTCATATAATACATGTACTGGGAAACATTTATAAGAATTTTCACAGCAGGTGAATTGTGCAAGACTGTTGAATCACAGACCTGTACCGCTGAAACAAATAATACATTATATGTTAAAAAAAGAAGAAGAAGAAGAAGAAGAAGAAGATAGTAGGAGGGGAAGAATGAAGGGGGGGAGATCGGAGGGGGAGATGAACCATGAGAGACGATGGACTCTGAAAAACAAACTGAGGGTTCTAGAGGGGAGGGGGGTGGGAGGATGGGTTAGCCTGGTGATGGGTATTAAAGAGGGCACGTTCTGCATGGAGCACTGGGTGTTATACGCAAACAATGAATCATGGAACACTTCACCTAAAACTAATGATGTAATGTATGGTGATTAACATAACATAATAAAAAAAATAATTTTCACAGCAGAATTCTTGTATTAGCAAAATTCTGGAAATAACCTAAATGTCCATTATTCACAGCCACATAATGAAGTAATATACCAGACTGAAAAACAAGTGAAATAGAGCTACATGTATCCACATGAATGACTCCCACAGACTTCATCTTAAGCAGAGAAAGTGAACTGCAGAAGAACACAGGTGAGGTGCAGGTATACGCAGGTGCTACCCTGCACATACAGTCGAAAAGCATGCAAAGCAAACTATGCATTGTTTAGGGATGCAGATATATGTAGTGAAAGGATGACAGAAGGGCTGGGGATCATAAACACCAAATTCAAGATAATGGTTAACTCTGGCAGAGAAGGGAGTGAATGAAAGGCAGGCATCCTCTGGGAGCTTCAACTCTATTGGTGTTTTAGCTCTTACACTGGGTGGTTAGCACCTAGGCTTTATTTTCTTATTCTTTGTTCCTTCTGTCTGTTTTAAATATTTAATAACTATTTTAAGGAAGTGAAAGGAGAAGAAGAAAAACTTCTGGAGGTTTCCAGGGAAAATGAAGAACAACGTGGATTGCTGGACTCCATTGACAGTTTTATTCCTCGTCATTCCTTTCTGCCATTTTGACGCTCAAAAGAATTCAAACCGTTTGAAGTTTCTGGGGCTTCTCTGGTATCTAGGTTCATTTGATGGCAAGGTGCTTCCAAGAGCCAAACACCGGCCCTAAAAACCTCAGAAGAAGCTCCACTGAGAAACATACCAAATAAGCAATCAAGTGAACAGCCTTCCTATTAAGAGATTATGGGGATCAGGGCAAGTTTGGGTTAAGAGAAACTATAGTTTGGGTTTATAGAAACTATAAAACCTTGCCTCAAGAACATGCTCCCAGGTCATTTCGAGAAATCTTTCAGGGCAAAAGAAACAGTTGATTGTCTCTCTGCCTTAAGAGAGGCTATCAAGGCCTCCTAGAGTATAGCAGAGTAGTGAACAGCCCTGGAAGGAAACAAACCCACGCTTGCATCCTGGCTCCCACTCACTAGGCTGGCTTTGCACAAGTTACTTCACATTTTGAAAGCCAGGTTTAGGCATCTGTAAGGCTGGATTGGTCAACCCTCAGAGTATGGTTATGAAGGCCAAAGGTGTTTGTAGATTAGAACGTGCTTGCACAGAGAAGGGTCCTCAGAGTTCCAGGGAAGATGGGCTCTGTCATCTGTCTTGGGACCAGATTCCCTCGGCACTGCAGACCCAGTCCAAAAAGGGTTCTAAAAGAGATCATGTCATCCTCCTGAATACATTTCCTTAGGCTTCTCAGAAGCTCTTTCTTCCAAATCCTCAACACCAACACCAGGACATGAGTACCTACTGGATCACCCATGGTGGAGGTGAGGAGTCCTCTCTGCTGACACTAGAATCCCAGTCCCACAAAGTCATCTGGACAGTTGGTCAAAAGTCCCAGACACAGAGGCCTAAACCATTGTGAGTACAGTCTAAGATTATGGTCCAGATGGGGCAGGGGATGGCAGTAGGTAGAAGGGGACTATTTGTAACAACTTAGGGATGCAACTGAAATCTCAACCTCCAACCATTCACCGTGACCATATTTTCACCATTTTCCCGAATCCAATTCTTCATGAGGAGATTCCCTCTGTCTTCCTCTCTATCTTGCCCTTTCTGCCAAAATAGCTCTCCTTTGGGAACAAATAGTTCTGTTTCTTCTTTGGAATGCCTCTGGAAGCCAGGAACTCTTATCTCCCTCAACAACATTCTGGCCAGTGCTCGGAATGTGATTTACATTGCTGACCACCACGAGCACAGGAGAACAAAACAAAGGAAGGGCTTCCCAGTAGAGCACGAAGGGGGCGGGGCAGAAGGTTCTGCGGTGGGAGAGAAAGAGCGAGAGCAGAGTTTCTGGGGCAGCAAGGGGTCTGCCCCACTGCCCTCTCCTTCCGTACACAATGGGGAGCAGTGAACATGCCACTGCAATCCTGTCGTGGGCTGGGGGTGATGCAGTGGCGTCTGGAGAGGCTGAAGAGAGACGTGCTGCTCTTCTGGGATTTGTTGCTAGGACTGCGGGCTTCGGGGCTGAGTCACTCAACAGCGCTGGGTGCAAGCCAAGGAGTCACGGAAAGACTCTCAGGGTCACACATGCTGCCCTTGGCTTGCCAGCTCAGCCTGCTGGGGACCAGCCAGGGCTCGTTGGGCAAGGGGAGTGAGGCCCAGGAAGTCAAGACCTTTTTGCAACTATCGAGGTTATTTCTCCACTGGGGCAAGAAAGCATTCCTCTCCTGAGAATGGATTACAAAGCAAATTGTTCCTGCCTCTCTTCAAAGGCCAAGAAGGTTAGGAAACCACTCCTTCCTTCTCCAGAAAGCCTGAAAATTCAGGCAGATTGGTCTGCTCTAGATGGCCCCAGTGTGACATGCTACCCCCTTACCTTACTTGGCTCTCCGGGACCGCCCAACTGGCTGCAGGGTGGGACTCTCCTTCCTCTTTTATTTGCTGAGCTCCTACAACATTATAAATACACATTTGTCTGTGCATCTAGTTCCCAACACTGAACTCCTAGAGCCCTTTAAATTTCCCAAGTAATAAGGGAACGAGCAGCATCTTTTGTTCTGTTTGGTCTTTGATCCTGGCTCCTGACACAGGCCTCCTAAATCCCTTGGTTTCCTGGGTGACAGGAGTGGTTTCTGTTCTAATAAGGTGACTCTGTGTGGGCTTCTGGATAGTTTCAGGATGGGGACTTGTCACCAGAAAGACAAAGCTGTGACTAGAAGCTGAGAACTTTCAGCCCAACCTCCATCATCCAGGAAGAGAGAAGGGCTGGAAATTGCATTAATAATTGATCATACCTATATGAGAAAACCTCCCCCAAAATCCTCAAGCCACAGGGTTTGGAGAGCTTTTGCACTGATGAACACACCGGGAGGGTGACACATCCCAACTCCACAGGGACTGAAACTCCTTCACTCTGGGACCCTTCCCAACCTTGCCCTGTGTACCTCTTCATCTGGCCGTTCATCTATATCTTTTATCATATCCTGAATAATAAACCGGTAAACATAAGTAAATGTTTCCTCGAGTTTTGTGAGCCAACCCAGCAAATGATCAAACCTCCCCAGGGACTGTGGGAACACTCAACTTTGTAGCTAAGTCAGTCAGAAGTGTGGGGACCCTGGGGACCCACTGCTTGTGACTAGTGTCCTAAGTGAAGGCAGTCTCTTGGGACTGAGCCCTTAAACCTGATTCTAATTCCAGCTAGTTACTGTCAGAAACGACTTAAATTCTAGGACACTCAATTGGTGTCTGGAGAGTTGGAAAATTGGTTGGCGTGGGAAAAACACACACACACACACACACACACATTTGGTTTCAGAAGCATGGTAAGTAAAGAAACCATTTTCCTTTACCCAGAGACCAACCCATGGGAAATTTCCTTAGAAATATTTTACTGGCAGTCGCTATAATGCAAAACAGAAGGGGTAACAAAAATAAAATAACAAGACCAAATATGCCAAGGTCTTGAGACATTTTACAAAGACCTTGAAGTTCCTGACTTCTAGCTTAGACATCAACCCTCCTGGTCCCTTCCAGGCCTCTAAGTGGACTCTTCTCGCTAACTCCTCCTTCCACCAGAACCTTCTATCTATCAAATGCTGAAGCTTTGTCCACACTCCCACTCCAGCCCCCTCGCCCTGGGCCCCTAGGTGTACAATCAGCCCCTAAAGAAGTCATTTACCCCTGCCTGCAGGGAAGTCATGAGAGGGAGCCCGTTCAGCCCCAAACTGAAACCAATCATCCGCCAAAGTGTAAACCGTCACTGTGCCTAGAAACCCAGACTGTTAAAGCTGAAACACCCTAAAGGAACATTAAATCTACCTTTCTCACTTTGCAGATAGAAAATGGGGTCCTGAGATAGGATCTCTGATCTAAAACCAATGCGAGTTTCTAGACTCCTAGTTGGATGTCCTTGAAAATGTGTCACACCACTCCCCTGCCTATTATTTGCTACCATTGTCAGACCAAAACAGAGCTAAGAAGAGGGGAACATTCGTCAAACAGAATGAAACTTTCCCTCAGGAACCTTGGGATTTCCCCCTAAGGCAGGTGCCTGGGAGACCCCACTTAAGACACCCTCCAGCTTCTCCTTGTGCCTTGCCCCCCTCACCATGGTCCAGCCCCAGAGCCCTTCTCTCAGACCCTCCTGCACACCCGCTCCTCTGGTCACCAAGCCCCAGCATGCTGTCCCTCTGCTGAGAGGCCCCCACCCCCTTCTCAACAGGGCTGTGTCCCATCCTCTGCCAGGCTCTCCTGGCCCCTCCACACCCCCCACACACACCCAGATCCTCGCACTTCCCGGATCTGTCACTATTCCGGATCTTTGCTCCCCGGCTGTTTGCTCTGCCTCCCCCAGCCTGCCTGGGGGTTGCGTGGGACAGAGCCTGTGCCTGTCCTCGTCACCGCAGCACTGGAGACCCCAGTGCATGGCTGGCATGTCGGGCCTGTTCAGCAGACCTGGGGGATGGAGGTGGGAATGAGATGACGTCACAGAAGCAGGACACGGATGTTAAATACTTACAACTTTATTAGGAGCAGGCTGTTGTCCCTGCAGCAGCCAGCTCCCATGTATACACGGTATACACAGCCCAGCCAGTACCCAGTCCTTCCGTCCTTCTGCAGCACGTGGAATGCAAAAGAACCAAACACAAAAGGGGGCTCTGTAAGTGACAGTGTCTAGTGTCTTAGGGAGCCAACTCCCAGGCTGGGAACAACCAAGCCCCTCAGCTCGCCCCAGCCCCCTACTCCAGCACGGTGAGGCTCACGAGGTTGGACTCCTCCAATCAGTGCACACAAAGGGCAGAGGAGACAGGGGGCTCCTGAGCCCAGATCCTTACTGGTCCACACCCCATGGAAGAAGCTTCTGGAGCCCCCAGAATCTTCCTCGTCTTCTACGGACATGAGAACTTTTTATTCCATCACCAGAAACCTGTACCTCGAGGCTCGTCTCTGCTCAGGCTTGGAGAACATGGTTGGATTAGCAAAATGGTCAAAGATAAGACAAACCTCCCAAGTTGTCTTGGTCATACTTCTTTTAAAAAGGATAAAAAGGAAAAAGAAAAACATCATGACAGAAAAGAGCATTTGAGGCCCAGCTTGTGTCAGGAACAAGATAGGCTGTCCCGTCTGGAAATGATTTATAAAGCTGCTGTGCTAGGGGACCAGTCACCCCCACTGATGGCAGCTTGCTTCCCACCCTCCCCATTCCCCTGCCCGTTCTGCACAGCCCCTGCGCCACCCTCTCCTCGTCGATGATGGGTGCACCAAGCACGGGGTGCAGTGCTATCGTCGGCTAGGCTAGCGGGGGTCCACATCTGCCCTGGCGCCCTGGGTCCCTTTGGATATTGCAGCCCCACGGTGTTCACCCATACAAGGAGGAAGATTCCTCCTCACTTCATTCTCCTGCCCTGCCTCAGAGATCCGCACGCCCTCTGCCCTGCTGTGGGAGCTCTGGTCAAGGGCTCAGCCCAGGGTTAGGCTGGGATTTTCGAGCACCATCCCAGAGGCTTGCCTGGGTGGCTGGTTTGTGGATTCTGGCTATTAGGGGAAGCCAAATAAAAGGACCGAACCCCCTTTCTCAGGGATGACACTGCTCTGATGTCACCTCACTAAAATCCAGGACATGTTACCTAACTCAGAAGCAGAATCTCCCATGTTCATGCTGGAGCGGCTGCACCCTCAAGAAATACCCTGCTTGACCAAAGGCTCTCTAACCCCAAACCATCTGCCCACTTGGAGCTATAGGAAACACCCTGGTTTCTACATCCCCAGCACGTCTCTAGGATAGACACATGTTCCGACTGGTGGCTGCCAAGTGCCTCTGGGTCAGGCCATTGATTCTTGTGTCTCCTGAAACCTGTCCCCAAGGCACCTGAAGAGAGAGGTCCTGCCTTCATAGTTGGAGCCCCAGTGGGTGGCCAGGCCATAGGGAGCTCGAAGCCATGTGCCACACACTCATCTTTGTGTCTGGACAGCTCAGTCTGCAGAGGACAACAGCCAGGTCTGCTGGAAGCACCAGGGTCACCACTGGCCCAGGGGAGGGACAGGTGTGGATACCCAGAGAGCATAGCCTGAGGTAGCAAACAGTGAACCCGGTTATCCAACTGCAACGCCATGTGATGTGCCCAAAGCCAGACCACATGTAGCTGTCCAGATGAAGACCCACCTACAGGCATGTGGATGTTCAGCACCTAGCCCTCCTGGGCATCTCCCACATCCCTCTTAGTGGGGACAGGACCGTGGCCACTCTGAAGGTTCTCTGGGGCAACACAGAGCCTAAGGCAGCAGTCCTATTTATACCTGCCTCTCTGGAGGAAGAAGCCATTGGAACTGGGGCCTCCTCCCCAACCCAGGGTGATATTCCCCCAAAGCTCAAGCCCAGCCCCGGTGACACTGAACCCTCTAGGCCACTCCTCAAACTCCCTGCTTCACCACAGAATCCATCATCCCTTATATCTTTTTTTAACGGTCCAATCCCTCCTGAAGAAGGCAATAAACTCCCTATCGACTTCCTGTACCTATTTGCAAAGCCTCAGAGGGCACGTACTTGGGAAGCCCTCCCCCCCAGCCTGATGTCCTGGACAACACAGGAAGAAGAGGGGGCTCTTGAGGGAGGGCCAGGAGTAGAAGGAAGATGAGAAAGCTCCCGACTCCCCCTACACATAAACCTCTTTCCAAATGGGGTAGCCCAGGCTCCAGTTATACCTAATCCCACTCTCCTACCAGGTTTCTGCCCACACCAGCCTTTTTTTTTTATTATTCAGTCCTTGTCAGTCAGAAAGAAAAGGTGGGCTGACAGCACCATAAAAACCTGCCTTGTTCAGCAACGGCTTAGAGCCCCCGGGGCCACCTGAGGGTGCCAAGCTGCTGGGCCATGGCTCTTCCAGCAGCCTGTGGCCTCCCTTACGGGGGCCAAGGTCCCTGAAGTTCTGCCTGGGAGGTGCCCATCCTCCAGGTCCCTCGGAAACTGGGCCCCAGCGCCTCTGCCCAGTGCCCGCACCTCTCAGCCTCTCCCAGAGACTGGGCCCTGGAGGAGCCGGGAGTGAGGTAGACTGTGAGTTAGTCACTTGGCTTCCCCTGCCCAGGCCAGGGCGGAGGAGGGCACCTCTCACCCCTTCCTGTGGTCCTCGTCCCTCGAAGTGGGTGACGTCATGGCCTGGACCCCCGGCCACTGCCCTCTACCCACGGCTCCAGCTGGCCAGAACCCTGGCAGCACCAATGGGGTGGAGAGTGAGGAGGAGAAAAAGACGGTCCTATTCAGCACGGCCTCAAGATGCAGAAGTCCAGCTCCTGGGGCTTCCGGCGCAGGTTGCATTGGTCCCGGGCCAGCAGCCGCCCTCCGGGGCCCAAACACTTGAGTGGACGCCTCTTAAACCCCCGGCCGCAGCTCTTGGAGCAAGGCGACCAGGCGCCGAGCTCCCAGGTCGGGCAGGGCTCCCCACAGGCTCTTGTCTCCACCGGCCGATGGGCTGCACTGCAGGCGGATGCCGCGCGTGGCCCGGGGGGCCCGCGACAGTCGACCGCCCGCTTCTGCAGGCCACTGCCACAGCTCACAGAGCAAGGTCCCCAGCTGCCTGCCACCCAGCGTGCAGGGGGCCTGTCGTCCTGCGGCTCCACTTGATTGGAGAGGCTGAGGACGCTGTTGTGGTGCACAGAGGAGCCCCGGGCGTCCTTGGCGTGGGAGGCCTTGTCTTCCCAAGGCTCTTTGGGCAGATAGAAGGAGTAGCGGACCCGGGGTGGCGTCATCTTGCCCACGGAGAGGACCTCCACGGTCAGCGGCTCCAGGATGGGCCGGGAAGCCTGCAGGCTCTCCACCGCCGTCCCCGTGCCGCTGTAGCGCAGGAGGCTGCCCTTCACCACCAGGTCCCGCTCCACGGCCGACACCACGAAGTGCCCGTTGAGCAGGTACTTGCCTTGGCTGTTCTTCAGGGCCAGGTAGTTGTCATCTCCAATCAGCCCCTTGTAGCCACGCTGGCGGATGTCAATGCTCGAGGCGCCCACGGGGATGGCCACCACAAAATTGTAGCCGTGCCTGGGGTGGGAAAGGGGACTGTGCCTTAGACAGACGCCTGGACATAAGGCCCTTGTTCCCCACAGAAGTCACAGCTGATTCACATTCCACAAACCCAGTGGCAGGTCACCAAGATGGCAGGGAGGGTACAGAGACTAACCAGACAGCTTCAACCACCCCGAGGGAGGTCAGGGGGGACACGCAAACTGAAAGGCAGTATGAGAGTGTGTCACCACATCATCTAGAGCTGCATACCCTGGCTGCGATCTTTCTTCTTCAGTATATTTATATTGTGGTGAACTCTTTTTAAAAAAGGAAAAACATTTATTTATTTGAGAGACAGAGAGCAAGAGCAGGGGCAGGGGCAGAGGGAGAGAGAGAATCTCAGTCAGACTCCCCACTGAGCTCAGAGTCCCAACGCGGGGCTCGATCTCATGACCCTGAGATCGTGAGATCATGATCTGAGCCGAAACCAAGAGTCTGATGCCCAAGCGACTGTGCCACCCAGTGCCTCTATAACATGGTGAATTCTGAGGCAGAGTAAGCCAAGGTTTTGGAGCCAGATCCATCCCTACTCCTGACTCAGCTGTTGGCCTTGGATAAGTCACTTAGCTTCTCAGTTGCCTCACCTGGAAAATGGAGATCATAATCCCACATACCTCATTAAAGCACATAAAGCCTATGACATGTACCTGCCACCCCCAGTAAGCACTTAATATATATTAACTGTGAGAAGGATGAGGAGGAGCGGCAGACAATAAGTCTACCATCCCTGACTCCAAGGCTGGGGCCAGACACCCCATTAAGACACGCTGGCCCTGAAGTCGGGCACCCAGATCAAGCCTTGGACACCAACTCCCTGGTGGCTCAAGCAAATCAGTCTCTCTTGGTTCCGGTGTCCTCACCTATACAACGAGGGGGTCAAAATAGACGATTTCTAAGTCTCCTTCCAGCTCCACTCATCTATGAAAGGAGCACCTGCCATTTAGCCAGTGAAGCAAGTCTGGGAGTGTTTACCTTTAATTCTCCACTTGGCCTCCCTCTCAGACCCCTGAGAACGCCATCCACCTGCAGTGCCCCCAGTTCCCAGAAAAGTCGCCCAGCTAGGGGCCCAGCAGAGAGTGCTGTGTCCAGAGGGGCAGCCAAGACTCCTGAACAGCCATCTAGGCCTTGGACTCCCAAGTTTTCAGAGCCCACCATATCCCTGCTCAACTGAGACCTCGGGGGCTCTGCTTTCCCCAGCTTCTTCCAGAGCATGGGTCAGGACTTTCCAAGGAGCACATACCCCCTGAAAATAAAAGGGAATATGCTGGACTTCGGAAAGCCAGGAGCCCCGGGCTCTGGAGGTGGGAATCAGAGAGGCCTAGCGACACTTCTTCAGCTGACCCTACACACATCTCCCAGGAAGGGGGAATCCCTCGGTCCTAGCCTCCTGCTCTGTGGTTTATTGCCATTCTCACCTCAATCTCATCCCCGAGGACAGGGCCTCAGCCTCAGTGAGATGGGGAGGCTGTCACATTTGTTTCCAGGCATGTTTTGTTTTGTGATTATCATCATGAACATTTAGTGAGCATTTATTATGCACCAAGTACAACACTAAGCATTTTACTTGGATTAACACCCTTATTCTTCACAACAGCATGACAGGAAATATATTCATGTCATACCCACTGTATAAGTGAGCAAATCCAGAATACCAAAGATTGTGTCACATGCTCGAGGTCATCCAGAAAATGGGGAACTGAGATTTGAACATGGGTGAGTCTTATTCTAGAACTCTAGATAGACCTTAATGACTCTCTGCCATCTCCCTAACTAGCCTCTCCTCTTCAGTGGTGGACTCTGCAAGCATTCATCTCTACTGGATGGATGGATGGATGGATGGATGGATGGATGGATGGATGGATGAAGAAATGAATGAATGAGTATCACACTCGCAGAAGAGTCCGAGGGGCCTCTACAGTATAAGGGCACTGCCCATTTACCCCAGTCTGACCCAAGCTTTCACCGCCTGGGGTCAGCTCCACTCAGCCCTCCTCCCCCTGCTCCAGGACCCAGAACTCACATGGGCTTGGTGAAGAGGCCTGTCACCTTCTTACAGCTCTTATTGTCGCCCCCACACACGCCACACTTGTCGAATTTCTTCTTGGAGCCGAGGTTCCCATCACAGCCAGCCTTGATGCACTTGCCTTGGACACAGACCGAGGTGGAGTCAGGAGTGCAGGGTGTGCCATCCACCACCTGCAGTGCCCCCCGTGGGGCAGAAAAGGAGAGAGGGGCAGCTCAGCCGGCTGGATCCCCAAAGACTTTCTCTCTGCTTTGGTCTCCTGCCCCGCGCTCACTCACCTTGGGTGCCAACACGTAGAAGTAGCCGGTGCCATTGGCTCGGCAGATGAGCTTGCACTTGTCCCGGGGAGAAACGCCGGAGTACTTGGGCACCCACGCCACGGCAAGGGTGAGCCGGTTGGTGCTATGGTTATAGCCATTGAAAGCCTCACACTGCTCCTCCCGGAAGCTCTTGCCTGAAGCTGAGGAGGGAGGAAGAACAGGCAGGAAGCTAAAGGGACGGGCGGTGTAGGGAGAGCCCTCCCCAGGATGCTCAGCCACCTGCGGATCTCAGCAGCTCTTACCCTCAGCCAAGTTATCCTCATCACTGACGCCACTCCATGTCAAAGAACTAAAGTAGGCTAGGACCAAAGGATGCAGGTCACAGAGGATCATGCATCCGCCAGGCACTGTGCCACCTTCCACAGTAATCTGGACTTCAATTCCCTCTATAACAGGTATCCCGGACAGTTTGGGGCTATCAAACCCTCCAGGAGTCTTTTGAAACTATTTGCAGAATGTTATCAAGCGGATAAAATAAATCACATAGGTTACAAACAATACCGATTATATGATATACAACTATCAATATATATTGAAACATATTTGTGATACTTGCGCTTCCTTGTTAACCCATTACATAACAAGATTCAGTGATGAGTCTAATAACCACTGTCATTTTCAAGCATTCTGAGAAACCCCAACAACTGAAATGCCATATGAAAATATCCACGATTTCTATTGGTGACAGAGTCATGGGTACTAGTAGTATTACAGGTTTGCCTGATTAAAAGAAATAATAAATTTTAGATAGAAAGAGTAGTAATAAAAATATTAAATTTCTAATTGAAGGAAATTTTAAAAGGCTAGTAAAAATAGAGATGTAATTTCCTTCCCACCCAAGTTCATGGACCCTGGATAAAGAATTCCTGCTTATGAAGATGGGCTTGTAAGCTCTTAACTAAAGGGCCATCTGGTGTGTCATACCCTTGGGCCACTTAGCATCCCAGCCTAAGCATCAAGAAGAAAACACTCCTGCCCAAGGGGAGTGGGCAAAGAAGTGATCCCAAGAGGAATCTGCTCCTTGGCACTTCCAGACTTTGCGCTAGGGGAGAGAATCTTGACTGTGTAATTTGCAGCCAAGAAGTGGGGGGGAGAGGGGGGGCAGGGGGAGGGGCCCTCCCCTCCTCACCTGAGCTGGGGCAGGGCTCCAGGTTGCAGGATCGGTATTTCACTCTCACTCCCTCGCAGTACTTGCCCCCGTTGGCAGGGGTGGGATTGCGGCACTGCCTCCGGGACAGCTGTACGCCCCCACCGCAGGTGCGCGAGCAGGCGCCGTAGGGCTCCCATTTGGCCCAGGAGCCGTCCACCTATGAGAAAGAGTCCGTCTTACACCTGCAGGGGTTGGGATGCACATCCACACCCTGACCCTGCAGAAGAGTTACACGGGTACAGCCTCCATGATCCCATCCCACCAGAAGGAAATCCACTGTGTATCCCAAGGGAAAAATGACAAGCAAATGGTCAGCATACACAGCGCCCACACAACACTTCAACCTGGTAATTAGCAAATGCCAGCCACACCCAGTTATAAGTGAGGTTGCTCAGAAGAGAGACCTCTTTGAGCTCTGGGGTCGGTGGCCAAGTTCTATCATCGCCTCTGCCCTCACCATATGGGTGGCCTTGAGCAAGTAGTAAAACCTCTTTAAACTTCAAGTGCTTCGTCTGCAAAAATGAGGCCAATAATACTCAGGTGTGAGATCAGACAGAAGTTTAAATGATGCGACGTGTATGAAAATTCCTAGCACTGTGCTTGCCACCGAACAAGAGTTCAGTTTCTCCTTACCTATTGTTAGTGTATTTACAAAAGTCTCTAAATCTACAGTAGAGGCAGCCCCCAGCCTTGCCAGGAAACCTTGTTGCCATAGATGTCTGAATATTTTTATTTGTAAATGTTCCATAATTCCGACTTCTCTCCAAACCAGACTGAACCAGATCTTAGGCTCAATCAGCGGCTGAATTTAAGAAAGTTTCACCATAAGAGGTTCTAATGTTTGTGCTCGGAGGAGATGAGGATAGGAAACTACAAAGCAATCCCAAAACTCTATTTGGCTTCAAGGTGAATTAAGCAGTGTTGTTTCATTTTTTAAGAGGGTGGAGAAGGGATAGAAAATGTACCCTCTTCATTATGTTTTTCATACGATGCCAGTAAAGCAAGTTTTCATCCCCTGAACTCACATCAGTCAGGCAACAGAGGAAGCAGCCCAGTTGTACAAGCCTGGGATTAAAATGCTGTCATACGTCATCCAAAGTGACTAACCCGCATGGAGCTAATCAGGAACTGGCTGCATGTCATCTAAATACTTTAACTTATGCCCACATGCAGCATAGTTATTCTATCTGCCCTTCTGTCGTATAGTTCTTGCTTCATGGTGTCACCATGTCTCTCCTCCTATGAAAGAAACACTTGCCAATAGCCCTGCTTCTTCCTCCAATAACGTCCCACCTCATTCCAGCCTTCCATTTCCTAAGAGGGTCTACATTTGCTCCTTGCACCTCTTCCCTCCGCAGTACCTTGCAATATGGGCTTGGTCCCCATCACAGCAGGGAAGCTCCCTCTCAAAGAGATGACCATCCATAAACTGAAAGAGTCTAAGCTTAGACCTTGTTGTCTCCAGTTTTTCTTCAGTTCTTAACATTGTCTCTGTAGCTTCTGAGATGATGCTGTGTGGTTGTAGTTGTTGTTGTTGTTGTTGTTGTTGTTGTTACTATTGTTTTTAGCCTGGTATCACTTTTTCCTACCTGTTCCTACAGAAAACATTCATCCCCCAGAAAACACTCCTGCCCTGCCGTGTGCCATTCATTCACCAAATATTTGTTGAATTCTTACTAATGGCTGGTGCCATGTGCAGCAAATCCCTGCCCTCGAAGTGACTGCATCCCAGCAGAAAAAACTAAAAATAAGCCAGTGCATACAGAATGTCAGGTGGGAGAGGGACGGAGGGAGGGCCTTGGTGAGGTGGGCTGCTCTATATTACAGGGGGTCACAGAGGCTTCACTGTAGAGGTGACAGCAGTGCAAAGGCCTGAAGGAAGTACGAGAGGGACTCGCACAGATATGAGGGAAAGAACTCTAGGCAGAGGGAGCAATGCCAAGACCCTGAGGAAGGATGGGCCTGGAGTATTCCAGCATCACAAGAGCAAGAGAAGCAGGAAATGTAGGCAGAGATAGGGTTCACCATCCTGAGCATGGAGGAGAGCCCCTGAAGGGTTCTGAGCGTGTGGCATGACCTAACCTACTTTTAAAGGATCTCTCTCGCTGCTATGGTGGGAACAATCTGTGAGGAGCAAGACCAGCAACAAGGAGATCAGTTAGGGTGCAAGACCAATAATCCAAGGTAGCTTGGCGTGGGGTGATCACAGATAAGGTAGTAAAAAAAAAAAAAAGGCTCAATTCTGGCTCTATTTTGAAGATAGAGTCAACAGAAATTACTGAAATATCAGATGGATAGATGTGAGAGAAAAAAGGGTTGGCACGAGCAGCAGGAGGATGGAGTTGCCAAAGCAGGTTCAGGACAGATGATCAGGAGCTTGGTCTTACAGATGTTATGTTTAGGATGCTTATCAGTTATCCACATGGAGGCATCAAGACTCAGTGAGGCATGCCAGTCTGTAGTTCAGGACAGAGGTCTGGGCTGGAGATACAAATCTGGGGGACTTCAACATATAAATGTAAACGGTACTTAAAGCCTTTGGTCTAGATCACCTAAGAGGTCAGTGTGGATAGTGACAAGGGCTAAGGACAAAGCTAGAATGCCTAACATTGGAAAAACAAGAGTGTGAGGAAGACCCAGTGAAGGGGACCAGAAGGGGCAGCTAGTAAGGGAGGAGGGAAACCAAGACACAGTGGAGCCTGTGTTCCCAGGGGAGATGGTAATCAGCTGTATCAAATGCTGCTAACAGGTCAGGCAATATGAGGAATGATAATCAATCACTGACTTCAGCAGTGTAGAGGCCATTTGGCAACCTTAGTGAGAGTTATTTTTAGAGGAAGAGTAGGACTGAAAGCCAGACTGGAATGGGCTCCAGAGAAAAAATGGCAAGACGCGAACTGGAGAGAACAATTTCATACCACTCTTTCCAGGAACTTTGTGGGAAGGGGAGTCGGAGAGATACACTGTAATTTATGGAGAGGAAGTAGGATTAGGAGAAGTTTCGTTTAAGGTGGGAGGAATTACAGCAAGTTTGTATCCTGATAGGAATGATTCCGCTCAAGAGAGGGGAAATCTGACACTGCAGAAGAGAGATCAAGAATTAAAGGAGTGTTTTCCTTGAATAGAGGGGACAGTATCCTAAGTGCAAAGCACAGCTCCAGGCCTCTGATGAGAGCATGGACAGCTCATCCATCGCAAAGGAGGAAAGGTAGATATTACAAGCACCGAAGAAGGGCAGACGGCGGATGTGGCGGTGGGAGATGGTGGAAGTTCTCTTCTGATTACTTGATTGCTTTTTTTTTCTTAATGACATAGGAAGAAAGGTCACGGGCAAAAGTGGAAATGAGGAGAAAGAGTCGGTAATGGAGGAGAGAAGCGAAGGTGTGACATGATCATGTAGGACGCTGGGAGGGCGGGCCCACCTACATTGTCAGGTTATGAGTTCAAACTGAAACCGCTGAGCACGGTTCCATGTCTTTCTCCAGCCACACTCACCCACAATAGCACAGTTGAACACATGGGAGCTGGATTCCACCAGGGCAGTGCCTTATCCAAGCGAGTATAGCTGAGAGAGGCCCGAACATGGGAGCCATGAGTGTACATGAAGAAGTGATTTTAACAATGGAATCTCAAGAAGAAGGTTGATGAGGGCATGAGAAGAGCAAGTGGGACTGAAGAATTGTTGGAGTCCAAAACTTAGAGGGCTGGACAACAGGGCCTTGGTGGTCAGAATTAAAGGAGATCGTGCAACTGAGATCCCGGGGAGCCAGGGAGGCTGCATGATTAGGAAGATGAAGTTTGTGCTTTGACCTCTGCTGATTAGGGCAGCGTCCTCTGTGAAGGGCCAGGGTGGTAAAGGGGATTGTCCAGAGAAGAGATTGAGGACATAGCGGATTTTGCTGCTGATGGACTATCTTTCTATATGCTTCTCAGATCACATTTCCTATATCCAATATCCTCTTGGGCAACGTCTTTATCCGCTAGACTCATCTTCCCAAGAGAAGGAGCTGACCACGGTTGGTCTGTCCTCAGGACCTTCTAGTTTAAACCCACAGCCCGATGGTCAAAGCTACCCCAGACTAGCCCTGAACCATGCCCCCAAAGATCTTTCCCAAACAGCCCTCATCCATCCACCCCTCCAGCTTGCCCCACCTCCCTAACTTTGCTCCATCTCTGCCTGATGAGAGAGCCTACTCATCCCTCAAGGCTCTCTTTAAATCTGACCTCCTCACCGAAGTTTATTCAGACCTCTCTAATCATCATTAATCTCCCATCCCTTATTCTCCCATGACACGTTTTCACACTTCAGTCTTAACACAGAACACACACGTCTCTGCGTCTCGGACCATAGTAACATTTCTAGTTTCCCCACTAGACAGTGAGCCCACTGAGAGACAGCCCAGGTTTTATTTCTTTTTCTGACTACCACATTACCTCACACAGTTCTCTAAATACAGTGGGCTGGTGCCCAATAAATGGCTAATGGTTTAATTAAATATAGGTTTCCAAAACACAGAAAAAGATTTTACATAATTGTGTACCAAACCCAGCTCAGGGCAGCCGATACGTCCATGTACATAAAACCCCCAGTCAAGCCCCTCTGCAGCCGAGGCAGGGGTGAGAAAGGGATCATCCTCACCAGGATCAAGGGAGAGGATGGATGTCTTATTCCTGTCTGAAAAAGTCCCAATCCCTTTGCGACCCCAACCCCAGACCTGAAGAGTTTATTATATTCAGAGAACATGTGGGGTTTGGGATTTGTTCTGATTCAACTGTTATTCCTTTTTACCAGGAAAAAAATAACTTTTGCCCTATTATGTTTCAGCTTCAAAAAACAATCTTGACAAAAAGTGAAGCTGGGTTCGGGATGCAGCAAATTACTGCAGCTTTGCCCAGGGATCTGCTTCCTTTCAGCTCTGAGGCTGGCTCACCTCTGGCCCAGAGCTCCCTGGAAACAAAACACGTTCAGAAATAGCTGATAAGGGGAGGCTGGAAGGAGCCAACAAGTGAGGAATGTCGAATAGCTAGTGTTGGGCTTTGGGTTCAGAGCTCCTCCCCAGGTAGGATGAGGCCCAGAGCTGAGGGCTGGACCTCCTGGCGCCCCGTGAGAGACTTCTCTCACATGTCTGAGGAAGGCTTCAGCAAGTTCTCTGACCTACCGTATGTCTTGTCTCCAGTCTCAGAGTCAAGACGGGGAGAGGACCACGGACAGGGAAACAGAGGCACAGCGCTGCAAACCTGTTGCCCCTGGAGGCCTCCGAGTCCACCCCCTGCCTCCCAGCAGCCCCGATGCGCAGCTCCCACACACTCACCCTGTACTCATTGAGGTTATGTCTCTGCACACAGGTCCCCTTGAGGCAGAACTTGCCTTCGCCGCAGCTGGTGCCGTCTGCCCAGGGGAAGTGGCGGGTCTGGCACACCATCTGCCCCTTTGCCTTGCCAGTGCACCACAGCTTGGTGCAGTACTGCATGTAGGGACAGGGCTTCGAGCCCACGCCAAAGGCCAGCTCACACTGCTGGCTCAGGGTGTAGCTGGCCCCTGGCAGGTCCTCAGGCAGGGAGATGGGCTTGCTGGGCGGGTCCAGGAGACAGTCGCCTGCAGGGAGCCAAGGGCATTCGTGAGAGAGGAGTTGAGAAAGGTGGGATGTGGCTGGCCCAGAGTCTAAATGGTAAGGAGACAATGAAGCAAGGTCCAGTGGAATGGACCCCCTTGAGAGCCCGACTCTTTGGGGTCACGCATGCCTTAGACAATAGAAGACAGGTCCAGAGAGGTGGTGAGCACTCTCTCCAGGGACAAATCCACATCCCTCCTCTGTCCTCCTGGCTTACCATGCCCACTATCCAGGAAGTCGGTGATGATGGCAGCGCTGCAGGCTGACCAGGGGTTGGCACGGTCAATCTGGATGAGTGTTGGAGACATCATGTGGTTGGCTCGGAGTTTCCCAAACACCTCCTCACACACTTTCACATTGTCATGGGGCATGTTGAACACGTGGCCTGTGGGGTGAGGCAAGAGGACTCAGAGGGCAGAAGGATGTGGGCTCTGCAGTTTTAAAAGGAGGGGGGATCAGCTGGGGAAGCTAGAGAGCCTATGTCAGCAATTTTCAGGATGGTCATTTCGACCTAGCGATAGACTGCTTTGCAAATGTCAAGATGGTGTTCTTGCGTTCTCGGTCCTGTCCATCAGGCTGTGGGCTCAGTGAGGACAGCAGGGTATTTAAAATATTCTCCCCTTAGTGCCTAATTGATGAGATATTCTGGCTGCTGAGTCAGACAATATCGCTGGCCAACTGTGCTGGGGCAATAGGAAAAAATAAAACAAAGCCATTGCTAAGGCAGACTCTGACCCTAAGAAGGAATCCCTAAGGCTTTAGGACATGAGGAAGCAAAGACAAATGTCTACCCCCTGCCCAAAGCACCCAGGACAAACCCAGAAAGACCCCAGAAGGGAGTCCTCCCCGCTCCACCCAAGAACCCCCTCTAGCCTTACCCAGCTCATGGGCAGTGGTGAAAGCTGATGGAAGCCCATCATCCTCGATCACAGAACAACTTCTCTTGGGGTCGCACATAGTGCCCACATCAGCCATGCCCAGCGTGTCACAGGTGGTAGCCCCACACAGGTCCTGCCGGGGGGGGGGGGGGGGGAAGCAGAAGCCAGCCAGAAATTAGTGACAGGTACAGAAGGGACCTGATGGGAAGAAAAGGCATCCTATGGGATGTTGCAGCTCATCCCCGCTCCCCATCCAACCAAGCCCAGCACCTTCCTAGCCAGGTCCTTTCTCCCAAGGGGTTGCAGGGCTATTCATGGAATCAACCCAGGCTGAGGGAGGAGGCTTCAGGAAGAAAGCCCTGTGGCTCTCTAAGATTCTACCCAAATCCTACTCAGGGAGATCCTGTAAGGAGGTTCAAAATTAAACCACAAGGCCATTGCTTTATATAGAGACAGATTTCCAAACCAGAAAACGGTGAGTTCCACAGCTGGGCGAGGTTCTGGTCAGGGCTGACTGAGGCAGGTGGGGGCGGAAGGTCAGTGTGTTCCTCATCCGGAGTCAGCCCTGAGCCGTCTCAGTCCTTGCTGAGCGACTGCCTTTGGACAACCATGAATTAAGCTCAGATTCTCAGCCAAAGGTTCACCGGCCAAGGACCCGCCCAAACCAAAGATTTGGCTTCCTTGGGCTGGGAGGGGGCAGACTGAGGTGGATACGAGCTGCTATCCAGACACAGCTCAACTGGCTGCAAAAGCTCAAGGGGACCCCTGGCTCAGTGGCTGCTAGGAAGAAAAAAGAAATGGATCACCGCCTAAGACTTCCTGCAACAACCCTATTGGGAAGCACTTCCAGGGATGTGAAAGGGCAAAATGGGATACTGGGGGCAGATATCTCAATGAATTTATTGAGCACCGTGGGCCAGCAATGCACCTACATACCTTAAGAGCCCTTATCACTTAACAGAGAAGACACTGTTGAAATCAGTGATACTGGGACTGTCTTCATTACATCCTTGCCTTTCTTTAGAGTTAACAAGAAACTACTCTAGGTATCATAATCCCCAGCAGCGTTAGGCGGCAGATATATTATTATACCTATTTGTCAAAGGTGAAAACTGAGGCTCATGCTCATAGTTAATCATGGTGATGATTTATTAAATGCTGACATCGTGTGTGCACTTCACATGCATGACCATATTTTATCCTCGCAAGAGCCCACTGGAAGAATGACAGCTATTAGCACCTTCCGCAGACAAGGAAGCTGAAGCTTAGAGAGGTCCAAGTCGCACAGCAGAAACGTGCACTGGGGTCTGTATGATTGGATATCATCAGCACTCTTTCCACCACGTCAAAGCTGATTGCTCAGCAACTCCTAAGTTAACTCTCCGGAGAAAGAGCTGTGTGTGTTCTCCATGGGAGCCAAGGTGTCCGCATAAACACACCCAGAACTGTTCTCAGTTTTCATTCCCTTTAGGGCTATGCGCACGTGCGTGTGCAGGCACATGCTGACATGGGGGGAAAGGTGGGCAGCAGACTTAGTGGGGCCAGGGGGCAAAGGAGGAAAGTGGTCAGAGTACAGAAAATCAGCAAAATTTAATCCAGAGCACTCAGAAGTTTACCACCTGAGCAGTCAAACTTGGCTTCCCATGGTCAGGTGACAGTCACACCTCCTAATGAGTTAACAGTTTCTCTGGCCAAAGAACTGAGAGGGCGATCAGACTCCAGAGTACACCGGTCATCAATGAGTGATGCATGCCCAGCCTTGATCTGCTGTCCTGGGCTCACATGTGGCATGTCTGCCACTTCGGGGAACCCTTGGGGTGAACCTCAAATTCCCTATCTTCCAAATACTCTTCCCTCTCCAAAGGCTCACCCTTCCTGAAAGCTCTCCTTCCGCTAGAGTTCTGAAACCTAGAAGAGTTTGGGAGGGGAAGTCCACCAGACAAGCAGTTTAGGGAATATGACTGCTGAGGAACAGGACTGGGTCGCACAGAACAGCCTGTGAATGGAGGGAAAAGGGGGCAAGGGACCAAGAGGGAAGGAATGGAGGTTTGCATGGGGGCATGGGGCAGGGCGTGGGAGAACTGGGCTCATTTGTCCCTGGGACATCCCCACTAAGGCAGGAGTCTCTGAAAACTCTTGTCTGGTGGTCACAGCCCATAAGGAGAGCCTGTAGGACAAACACGACACTACCCCAGGGCCACCATGCACACTCACTGCTGACTTTGTGTAAGAGAAAGGGCATGGGAGGAAGAACCAAGAAGGCTAGATTCTTGTCCTGGCCCCACCACAAAGTAGATGTGTTACTTGGGGCAGGTCACTTCTCTCCTCGAGGCCTCAGTTTCCTCCTCCGAAGAAGGGCCAATTCTCAACTAGAACCCAGACTGGACCAGTGCCTTGATTAAGCCTCTGCTCCTGCCCCGATCCCAGGGTGCTCGGCCCCTTTTGGCCCTCTAGGTTATAAAAGGAACACACAGAATGATATACTTGAGAATGGAAAGAACCCTGATTTGTCTACTAACCCATGACACTAAATCCCAGAAAAGGGAAGGTCACCCACGTGGACATTCAGAGTCCTAGCCGCTGCCCTGCTCAGCAGAAATGGTGAGGCCAGATTGACAGCTCAGCCACTGGACCTCCGCTGCCCAGCAGCCCGCCTCTGCCACTGGAAGGTCCTTAAAGCCAAGAGCCTCCTTCCTCTCTGGGAGGGTGGATTCTCTCTGGAGTGAAGACATGCAGCTGCAGGCCCTTCCTGGCCAGGAGCAACCTGTTCTTTCCATCAAGAAATCCCGGTTTCCCTGGATCAAACAAGAGGAACAAGGAAGGAGCCGGCAGATTTCCTGAGGGTCAGGGTGTAGCTGAGAGCAGCCAGCCTGCAGTAACCAGTGTCTTCACTGTGGGAAGATGCAGCTGTTTGGGGTCAGAGGCTCTGCCTGTCCCTCTTCCCCCAGTCAGGGACTTCAGCGAAGAATCGCTGGACCTGAGTTCTTTGAACGCCCACAGGCGAGTGCGCAGGGCTCAGAAGCGCCTCATTTGTGGCACTGAATGTCTCCACCCTTCTGGAATGAACTCAGATGCACTCAAATGGCTTTAACCTCTTCAGCTCAGGCACTTGTCTCCAGGAATAGAAACTGTTCGGGTTCCTTCTGCCTGGAGAGTGTAGGCACTTCCCACCCAACCCCTACCTACCTCACTATTTCTGGTAATTTGCCATTTCTCCTTGAAGCTGCGGCTGCTTTTCCAGATGACCCAAGAATCATCTTGGCCAAGAACCTAGCCCTCCCAGATTATTGTTTTCTAACTGTCCTTCTTCATAAAATAATTCAGGATTGGAGCCACGGTTTGAGAGAAAGCAAGCAGGCAAGCACCTTGCAGTGGCCCAATCCACATTTCCCACGCTCACTCCCACCATGCCCCACCAGGACTCCCCACAGGCCTCCTTCTCACCTCCTCTCATTTCCCCCTGCCATGTACTGTGATGCTCATATTTTCCAGCAGTATGGAGGGTGGAGGACCCACATAAATCAAGCACGTTAACATTTTTTTAACGTAGCAGAAGACACATGTTCTCATGTGGCCAACTTCCTACTCATGGAAGGGCTTCATGGCCACACCATAGCACCCGAGTATCACACTCACACAACCCCAGAGCCATCCTCTCATTCTGCAGATGGGGAAACTAAAGCTCAGTGGACTAAGATTGCTCACCCAAGGCCACACAGTTATTAACATGGGAACAGGACCCCATGCCTTTTGATACCAAGGCCGGCAATGGTCTTCAGGCTGAACCACAGCATGCTAGTCAGGATACCATAATTACTATTGAAATTACTATTGAAAACCACCCCGCACTGGTATTAATACTGCACCTTTACTGGTTTCCCATCTGAATTTCTGTCATGCATCACTGTATTTCCTTGTCCAACCCCAAATCCACTGCTGTTTGAAATCCCCAAGCATGGGATTGCGATCCTGGGTGTCTGGGCAATGTGGCTAAGGATGCCTGGTGAAGAAGAGAATGCACCCTGGTGACGTCCATCAGCAGGTTCGGTTTCGTTAGAATATAAATTCCTCAAGGTGTACAAAATGGTATCACAGTGGGAGACTGAGATAACCGAGACAAGAATTACCTCAATGAGGAAGAACAGAAATCTGAAGCTTGCAGGAAGACCAAGCTTTCTCCGGAAATCATCAGTTCAAGAGAGGGTACACACCTAACATAATGTTGATAGTGGACACTTACTGAGTTGCTACTGTGAGCCAGACACTGTTCTAAGAGTCCTGTATTAGCTCATTGAATCTTCACAAAGGCTTTATGAGGGAGATGCCATTATTGGGCCCCATTTTACCGATGAGGCTCAGAGAAGGTAAGATGCTAGCACAGGGTCAGTGAGCTCAAGGTTAGACGGGAAGGGAGAGGCAGAGTGAAGTTTGAAATCCAGAAGTGCAGCCTCAGAGCTGAATGCTTCCCTTGCATTGGGACTGCTCCTGGTACAGAGGCCCCCCACGAATGAAGGGGCTGGGGAATCTCAAGATTCCCTCGAGACTGTCCACCCCTTACCCTGAGCCCCCAAAGCTCACATTGGCCACTGAGTGGGGAGAGACCTGGGAGAGGTCGGTAGAGAGGGAAATGGCAGGATTAAGAGCCAAGAGTGTTCTAGGCGCAGTGCCTGCACCCCCTTCCTGGAGCAAGCTCTTGGTTCCTTGCCCCACACCTGCATTGACACACTGACCCCATCCCTGCTCTGCACCATGTCTGCTGGCTCCTCGCTGGGGCCTCTCCTTTCTCCAGGGCAAAAACTGATGGCAAAGAGCCAAGAAGAAATGCCAGAAGAACCTAAGACTCCCTCTCCCAACCCTGCAGCCTGACAGCTACAAACACTGGATTAATGATCCCTAGTAAGGGAGGTGAACTACCTAAGCACCCAAAGCCACACACAGTCCTTTTGCTAACATCAGTGCCTTCTTCCCATGAATACATACTGAACAGCGGCAGCTGCATGCAGGGGCCCACTGGAGGGGCTACAAAGATACAAAAAGGTCTTGCTTAAAGGAGTTTACATGTCAGTGGGAATGGCAAATGCTGGGACCATGGTTTCCACACAAAAACAGACAAATATTAAGTATACTTGCAAGTGCAAGGTGACAGAATGCTTTAAAACAGGGCTATCCCAAATGTAAGTTCTGGCAAGGGACCTGTAGGTAATTATTTAACAACAACAAACATGTGCTGAGTGACCACGAAGGTAACGATGACAGTAGCTGCCATTAACTGGATGCCTATTCTGGAACATTTGCTAACTTATCCTTGAAACTGCCTTTAATGGATGAGGAAAGTGAAGTTCAAATGGCTGATTCGTTCAATGTCCATTGCTAAAAGTCAAGTGCCAAGACTGAAACTCAGATCTGCCTGGCTCCAAGCCTATGTTCTTTCCACTGGGCCACACAACCAAGGATAGGCATCAAGGCAAGGTGTGGGGGGCGGGGGGTATGCACCAAGAGTGATACAAACATCTACCAAGAAGTTCAAAGGTAGGACAAGAGCAGGACCAAAGGAGGGAAAAGACCTCATTTGCCTTCGTGATTCAACCAGTGTTTAAGAAGAAGAAAAAGATTCTGGTGCACATTCCTCCTGATGTTTATAGCAGCATTATCTACGATAGCCAAATTATGGAAAGAGTCCAAATGTCCATTGACTGACGAATGGATAAAGATGTGGTATACACATATGGTGGAATATTAGTCAACCATTAAAAGAATGAAATCTTGCCATTTGCAATGACATGGATGGAGCTAGAGAGCATTATGCCAAGTTAGGTCAATCAGAGAAAGACAAATACCATATGATTTCACTCATCTGTGGAATTTGAGAAACAAAACAAATGATCATAGGGGAAAAAGAGAGAGAGGCAAACTGAGAAACAGACTCTTAACTATAGAGAATAAACCGATGATTACCAGAAGGGAGGAGGATTAAGGAGTGCACTTATGGTGATGAGCACCGGGTGATGTACGGAAGTGTTGAATCACTAAATCGTGCACCTGAGGGATGCCTGGGTGGCTCAGTCGGTTCAGCTCAGGTCATGATCCCAGGGTCCTGGGATTGAGTCCCACATCGGGCTCCTTGCTCAGCGGGGAGCCTGCTTCTCCCTCTGCCTGCCACTCTCCCTGCTTGTGTTCCTTCTCTCTCTCTATCTCTCTCCGACAAATAAATGAATAAAATCTTCAAAAAATATATTGTACACTTAAAACTAATATTACACTGTATGTGAACTAACTGGAATTTAAATAAAAACTAAAAAAAAAAGAGAGAGAGATTCTGGTACACATTCCTTCCTCCAAACTTCCTCCCCCATCCTCCACCATTAATACAGGCTTTCTTATTTGGTATAAGTAAAAGAAGGAGGGAGAAGAGCAATCACCTTCCAAGTTGGGGAGGAACCGTATTCCAATCCTTCCTCTCTCTTTCTCCTCCCGCCTCCCTCCCTCCTAGAAGTAGTGTTGAGTTTCCATTCAGTGATAAAAATTTACAAACTCTTAAATACCGAAATTACAGATGCCCCTCTCTGCTAATATCTTCCAAGT
The DNA here is from genome assembly GCF_011800145.1 of Mirounga leonina. NCBI lineage: Eukaryota > Metazoa > Chordata > Mammalia > Carnivora > Phocidae > Mirounga > Mirounga leonina. The sequence goes on along the minus strand of NW_023270387.1, from coordinate 25,230,467 downwards.
CCTGACTTCAAAAAAGATCCTGACAAAATTACGATTCTCTTTATTGTATTAGGAGATATGTATAAAATACATATTATCATTTTATTAACCTTTTTTTATCGAACACTAAATTTCACTGCCATATGGCAAGTTGTTTATTATAGAAAAAACTGGCTTCTATTTCAAATGAGGTTCCAGAGTGCTGTTCCACTCTGCACAGTATAGAATACATGTATGCTCGCCGCCCCCCCTCCCCACACACACACACAATGTAGTACAACTCAAGGCCAAAACAAGAAGGTAAGTGCCAAGCTTGGGACTGAGAGGCAGAAAGGGTGAGGACATGAATGAAGGAAACAGAAGAGAAAGATGAAAGGGAGCCTGCCCTGGAGAATCTCAAAAGAGGAGAAAGAGAGCACAGAAAAAAAGGGTGAAGGAAGGAAGGGACGAGGGAACGGCACACGGTGGTACTAAGGGCAACAGAATAAACAACATAAATGAAGAAATAAGCCAGCAGAAAAACCACAAACTGTAAATCCTACAAGACCAAGTCAATTCAAAGGAGAAAATGTTACAAATAGCAAAACAGATGGTGGAATGGAGGAGAGAGCCTCCTGCAACACAGGAAACAAGCTTCCTTTCCCATCGCCACTAGCTCCCATCCCAGTGCCTTCTTGCCACCTGTCCCTTGTCCCCCCCACCCCACCCCATCCCCGAAGGCTTCCCTGGCTCCGAAGCAAGGAGAATGTCTCCCACTGGACTTCGGACAGAGGGCCCATGTCTCCCTCATGGCACTTAACACACCCTAGTGTAACAAGCTACTTCCTTGTCAGGCTCCCTGATGTTTGGTGAATTCCTGAAAGCCAGGGGCCACATCTTAATATCTGTACCTCCACAACCCAGGGCGGTACCTGGAAATAACAGATGCTCAATAAGTATTTTTAAAATGTAGAACAAATTCATGAAACCGGGTCTACCACAAAGTTACCCAGATAGCAGAGGCATCAGAGGTAAAGAGAGAGAAGACAGCTCAGGCTCAGCTGGGACTCCTACTACGTCCCAGCACCAAATCCCGCTCCTGCTGCCCACGGCAACAAGAAGCCATAGAAACGTTTCTTCTCATAGAAATGAACGTCCACCCAGAAAGACTGGCTCTAATTCTCCGCAGATCCTGGTTCCAATCCCGTGCTGACTTCACCCTGCTGTTATGAGTCTGGAGACTGATTGCTTTGCAAAATCAGATGTGTGCTCCTTCTCCAGGAACATGAACTTACTCTGAATCTTTAAGTAAACTCCTCAAGTTGTCAAGATACTTGTTGTATGATCTTTTTTTTTCTCCTTTGCACACAGCAAAGGCTCCTCCCTGGGTCACGTCTTCCCAGTGTTTTGATTTCAACGCCCCACGCCCCTCCCTCTGCCTGCCAAGAGGACAGCAGTCTCCCCGTAGCCTGGCCCAGCCTTGTTTAAACACACAACAACTCTGACAGTGGGTTGAAGGGGAAGCTCCGGTGCCTGCCAGTCCTGATGCTCCTACTGTCCTCCCTTCAGGTACCCGGCACCTGGAACTCTCCAGGAGCTGTGCTCACCTCTTCCTCACAGGAGGAAATACAGTCTGACCAAGCCCAACCCTTTACCGCCTCCTCCCTGTGAAAACCACAACTAGAGTCCTATCAGTCAGAGTCACTAGCCATTTTTCAGAATTTTCTGGGGGGACCAAGGAATAGGTGACCCTAAGATGTCTGACAGTTCAAGATCCGTTATAGACAAAAGGTGATTAACAGAATAAGCACATTTCTGAAAACTTCTTATCCAAACAAACTATATACAGTTGACCCTTGAACAACATGAGGGTTAGGGGCACTGAACCCCATGCAGTCGAAAATCCACATACAACTTCTGACTCCCCAAAAACTTAAACTACGAATACTCTACTGTTGACAGGAAGCCTTACCGATAACGGTCGATTAACACATATTTTTTTTAAAGATTTTATTTATTTATTTGACAGATAGAGACATAGCGAGAGAGGGAACACAAGCAAGGGGAGTGGGAGAGGGAGAAGCAGGCTCCCGCCGAACAGGGAGCCCGATGCGGGGCTCGATGCGGGGCTTGATCCCAGGACCCTGGGACTGTGACCTGAGCCGAAGGCAGACACCTAATGACTGAGCCACCCAGGCGCCCCAGATTAACACATATTTTGTATGCTGTATGTACTATGTACTGTGTTCTTACAATAAAGTAAACTAGAGAAAATGAAATGTTATTAAGAAAACCAAAAGAGAAAATACGTTTAGAGTACTGTATGGTATCAAAAAAAGTCCACATACAAGTGGACCCATGCAGTTCAACCTATGTTGTTCAAGGATCAATGTTATCTTCATAGAATCAATATGTGTATGTGTGTATATATATATATATATTCCAATTTTGGTTTGAAAAAGCATTGATTACACCAACATTGTAATAATCAGGGAAGCTCATGTTTGAGTTAAAGGATTACTACTAATCCTTACAAAGTACAACAGAAGTTCCTCTTGTGTTGGAGGACAGCAGGAGACTCCTGGTTCCCGGAGACCAAATCTGCCTTGGTCTACAAAGAGCGGCTGTGCACTCTGCTCTCATCCCATACTGCACCTTCCCCAGGGGAGTTCAGGAATGAGCAGTTCCTAAGACGCTGAGAATGCAGCAGGCCCTAAAGTCTGCGCCAGCAAGGAGATGAGAGAGAGATGTTCACTCTAAAGCACTAAGCACATACCTGGATATCGGTCCTGCCAACACAGCCTCCCCACTTTCCGGCTTCGCCCTCTAGACGCCTAAGAGAAAGACAGCTTCTAAAAGTCACATCTTGAACATCACTCCTTCTGACCCAAGTGCTCATGCATCTTGTCTCCATTATGCATGGTTAGCATAGCCCCTGGGTCTCGCACACAACCACTGACAGACAGAAGTTGTCACGCTGCTTGATTGCTGCTTCTTCAAAAGGTGAATCCTTCTGGTGGTGTGGCCCGTATTCCCAGCAGGAGTCCTCTTTCTAGGGCTGGTTCCAAAAGTCAGCCTAGCCACTAAGCGGCGGAGACTGAGGTCTGTTACTTCAGAAGCCGAGAATGACTCTCACGGGGGCATCCCAGGTAGCAGATGGGCCAACAGCTGCTTTGCCCATTAAGATATCCTGTTCTTGGCCTTTGCTTTTTTTTTCCCCCAGCCATCTGACTGCCGAGTCGGTCTGCGTGCAGAGGTGGAAGCCACCTCCGCTGCAGTTTCCCCATGACTCAGGCAGTGTGTATAGGGGCAGTGGCAGCTTTACAGACCTCAGTTGGAAGAATGAGTGCAAGGAAACAGCCTCAGGCCAAAGCCCTCCCTGGAGAAACCAGGTGGTGGGAGGAGAAGGCTGGGAAAGGAGGAAGTTCAATTCCAGGAGGGAACAAGCGGTGCCAAATGGGTTCGTGTGGAAGACGTTAGCTCCAGCCCCGTGTGTGCCAGGACAGCTCTGAGTGGCCTTTGGAAAGAGTGGGGAGTGGCAGCCCCACAGGCAACCGAGGATTCTGGGCCATCCCCAGAATGACGTGGTTGCGATAATAACAAAACAAGAGCATGGCACAGATTCGAGCTGCAGCCCCCAAAATCAGAGGAACCAGGTCACTTGGGTGCCCATCTTCCTCCCAGTCCCATCCACGAATCTGAGAAATTGCAAGAATCCAAAAACTTCACAGTACCCAATCACTCCAGTATCTATGAATGTAAATGTTCATAGACCCATAGCAAAAGGCAGAGCTGCTTCTGTGATCTGACCATCTTTCTAAGCCCCATACTCAGGATCTTTCCAATCCCACACCTGGGGTCTCCAGACGCTCTTTACCAAGCTCACACCACTTGCACACCGCCAGGGACAGAAGCTGGAGCGCTACCGTTAAGTGTGGTCATTGGAAGTTTCAGTGTCTAACTAGATTGCCTGCTCTGAATAGACCGGAATCCCCTCAGGTAAAAGGCGGGCCAGCACAGGAGGGTATGGGAGAAGCAGCAACAAAGGACGGAATGCTCCCGGTACTTGAGTCTGTCCTTTCCATTTCAACCACAAAATATCCCAAATGATTCCCTCCATCCCAATCCAGGTTTTGCAGGCCCAGGACAGAGGATAACTCAACATGCCCAGAGGAAACGAAGCCAGGCTCTGAACTGGGATGCTTGCATCACCTTCCAGTTTTACAAGAAGAGAAGAGAAGCCTGCGAAGAGATATCTGAAAGGATTTAGACGCCCGGGTTGAATAGGGGCGGACCTTTCCCGACCCCTCCAACACCATCCTCAGAGCGCCTCCTATCTGCCGCGGAGACACACTGCGGCTCCGGGGCGGCAACTTCCTGGGTTCCGGCCCCTCGGCGCCTGGTCGAGGAGGCGCTGATTGGCCACGCCGGGCCAACACCTTCTGAAGTAGCGGGCGTTCCTCCGACCGCCCACGTGCATCCAGATGCCCTAGAGCCGAAGTTCCTCGGAGCCTAAGAGCGGCCTGTCCCTGGAAGATCCAAAGTGGGAGTCGGAAGAGATCAATGAAATTTTAACCCGGGGTCACTTGTTTGGCACAAAGGGCATTTGGAGAGCTAAGGGAGGTGACCCTAAGAAAATGGGCCTATTGGGGTCCAAAGAGATGACAGATCAACTCACCTGCCTGGTGAAGAGGATGGCCGTGTCCCAGTACTCTGGGTGTTTGTCACTCACTTTATTCAGCTTCTTCTGCCAGGCGCAGAAGTTGCGCAGCGTCAAGGCCGCGTTGCCCGTGACCTTGGGCCCTGTGTCGCGGTCTCCGAGAAGCAGCACCTTGACCACGACGATGTTGATGGGGTTGAGGATGCTAGGATGGCGGTAGAGTCGTGCCGCCGTGGCCAGCAGCGTCAGCAGATAATGCTCCAGGTCCGCGCCGTGGAACTTGACCATTGACTCGTCCGCCACCACCAGTGTCTCCACGTACCGCGGGATAGACACGAAGCGCTTGGAGCGCCCGGACCTCCGCCGACTGCGACTCTCTCCCAAGCCGGTCCCCCGCGGCTTGTAAGGGTCCAGCGCCCGCACAATGGCGGGGTTCCAGCCTGAGGCCACCCCGCAGCGAGAGGTGGGATCTCCGGGAGGCCCGCCGGGGGCGCCGCGGCGCTGGAGGAGGTGTGCGCCCTGGCTGTTGCGCTGTGCCGCCTGCGCGCTGGCGTTGGGGAGCGGACTAATGACATACTCCGCGCCTCTGTAACCAAAAGCTCCGCGTAGACCTCCGCACAGGCTCATAGCGGCGAAAGAGTCTGGCTCGGCGTTCACGTCCCCAGAGTAGAAGCAACGTCGCAAGTCTGGAGAGCTCCCGGTGAGTTCCGGGAGGCGGACGCCCAGATGTTCAGTGGCGAAGGCGGGCGCTAGGAACTGAGCATCCAGAGTCAGGTGTAGGTAAAAGTCCTCCTGAAAGGCTGTGATCTGAAAAATGAGTCCCTGATCCCCGGAGTCTTCGGGACCCCTCCAGTAGTAGTGGCGGCCGTTGATGTCCGGGTCCAGTCGGATGGGGACCACCACCTCCTGATCTGGCTCTGACCCCCCAGCCGGTCCCCCGGCGAGAGCCAGGGTTAAGATACCCAGCAGAAGCATGGCGCCGGGCAGCGCACGGCCGCGCTCTCGGAAGGGCTCGGCCCGGCTTCCCGGCCGCCGGCGCGTCTCCTTGCAGCCGGCACACGGGAACCACCAACGCTCCGGGGCAGTCCGTAGCTCCCAGAAAGCAGAGCAAAGGGAGGGAGACTCCTCCCAGAGCAGTGAGCGTGCACCGAGCAGCCCGCGCCTCCTACCTGTGCCTTTCCAAGCAAAGCGCGCCCTGGGAGCTTAAGTACAATCGCTGTCAAGTGCAAGGACGGAGATTTGCAGCCGAGAGCTAGAGGGAGGTGCCGGGCCGCTTCTTCGAACGGCTGCCACTCGCGGCGCTGCTAACCAGGCGCTGCGCGAGCCTATTAAAGGCCCCCTCCTCTTTGGACTGCCCAGTCAGCGCCCCTCCCTCTCTCCCCTTCCAGCCTCCCAAAGCTTGCAGCCCCGAGCCTCCAGGGGCCCCCGGAGAACTCGGTCCCGCCTCCTGAACGGAGAGCCACTTGGCGGGGAGGGAGTGGCGTTGAGCTGAGGCAGGAGGCGTGGGCTGGCTAGAGAAACCAGCGCTTAGTATCTCGGTTCGCATTTTGCCCAACCATTATGCCCCAGTGCCCCCACTCATCAGTTACTTCTACCCCGACCGACATCTGTCTGCTCCCTGGGTCCAAGCCTTTCTCTCAAAGCAGTCAGGGTCAGGAGTTGGGAATTAAGACTCCCCACTGATCCCCCTCTCCCAGGCCCGCCTCATCCACTCCCCCCCTTGCAACATCCCTGCCGTTTCTTCATTACAGTGTCCCCTAAAAGACCCAGAACCAAAGACCCCTAAAAGTCCCCTAAAAGACCCAGTCCCTGTAAAATGTCCTGTCGTTAGAAGGGCATATTCTCTGGAAGATGGAGAACCCTTCTCAAACCCAGGGCCCTGTAGGCCCACCTTCTGCCCTGGGGCAGTGGTGCGCTGAGTGGCTGGTGCAGAGTGTTGAATTTTCAGGGATTTGGGCAGTCAGTCCCTCCCCGTTCAGGGACATCACAACAGGAGCTTGAAACAGGTCCCAGTGGGGGTACTAACACCACCCAATGGGCAACTGCTATCACCCAGGGCTTGGGGAAGGAAAGAGAACCATTGGAACAGCACCAATGCCTGGAGAGCATGTGGAGAAAGAGGTTGTCCTCCTGCGGGGGAGGTGCTGAGGGGCTGGTGGGCAACAGGGAAATCTACCAGTACTTCCTCCAACAGTTTCTCTCATCCATCCCTTGACCAGGTGTCATGTAGGGAAGGGAAGGCTGAGTGTGCGTCACTGGGGACAAGACCATCAAGCCATGAGTTCCCATCTAGTTCTGAGGAGCCCTGTTTCAGGCACTGGTCCCCAAGACAGTCTGTACCTCTCCATAAAACCCACTTCTCTCTTCTGACACAGAAGAAATACAAGTAGAGGAAGGAAGGTTTTCCTAGTCTCTCCTAATACCTAGAAAGTCTTCCCAGAACCAAAAGGCTCCACATTGAGTTTGCAAGAAGAGAGGACAGGACAGGGGCATATGCAATGATTTGAAGCATAAAGTGGGGTGGTGTGGAAGAAATTTGGAATTTTTTTAGTGAATGGCTCTAGTGAACAACTCTATTATTATAGGAAAGAGAAGGCTGTGACTGGTCTATCAGTCAAGAGCACTTTTTGCCCATTATCTTCTCCCCATAAAGGACCCACTCTTCCAAGAGCCCCATGGCAACTTGGAACAGGAAGACTGCTCAGATACCCATAATTCTCCTGGGCCCCTCTTTAATTGAGATGCACAAGGCTGAAACTCATTACGTGAATGAGAAGGAGATGGGTGTTTATGCCTATAATTAAAGGAAAATTCCGACAAACCAAGGGCAATCATAAGTCACTTATTTAGGGCAAACAATTGTTTTCCCACACCCAGCAGTTTTAATGATGGGTTCTGAGGTGTCCAAAGATATTTTATGTTCACTGTGGTGGATGGGGTTTGGTAAGGACTGTGGCATGTCGATCAAGATGGCAGGCTCAGGGAGAGGAAGCCCTTCTCCACCTATGTGTCTTGCTTCTCCTTCCCCAATCATGGCACAGCTGTTCTCACCACTGGGCCCAGAAGCCAGCCATTTGGACTTTCTCAAAGACATGGACATGCATTGAGCACTTACCCTGTGCTGAGCCTCACACCAAGAATTTTATGTGCATTATCTTATTTCATGCTTGTCTCTCCCCAGTTGGAGGATGTAATTCTGTGCAATCACTTCTGCCAGGGGTTCCTAACCAGGATTTGAATATCTTCAAATCTTCAAACTTCAGGGATATGCTGAAGTAGATTACAAAGAGCATTCAAGCAGAAGTCAGAACTCAGCATCAACCCTCCATTTCCATCATTAATCTGATTCTCTGACTCTTAATTTTCTCATCTGTCAAAAGAGGAGGGATTGTCCTAAATCAGAGGTCTTCTCTCAGAGGACCGAATTAAAAATTTCTGGTCTATATGATATCTAAGATCACTTCCAGATCAAATATTACATGACTGTTTGAAACCTATGGAAGGCAACATTGCATGAGGATTGAGAGCCTAGGCTCAGAGGACCCAGATGAGCATCCTTGCTCCACCCATCTCAGTTGTGCAATCTTGGGGAAGTGACTGTACCTCCCTAAACCTCAGCTTCTTCATCATTACCATTAGGATAATAATACTACCCATCTCCTATAGTTACTACAAAGATTAAATAAGTTAATGCTTAAAAAGTGTTCAGACGTGCTTGGTACATAAGATATGTTTCTTGGGGCGCCTGCGTGGCTCAGTTGGTTGAGCATCTGACTCTTGGTTTCAGCTCAGGTCATGAACTTAGGGTCCTGGGATCGAGCCCCACATGGGCTCTGCACTCAGTGGGAAGTTGGCTTCCCTTCTCTCTCCCTCTGCCCCTCCCTCCGTTCATGCACTTTCTCTCTCTAAAATAAATAAATCTTTTTAAAAATGTTCCTTAAATGTTATCTAATAGTTAATATTCTCATTAGCCATTCTTATTATTAATATTAATATTATTACCAAGCCTTGCTTGGCCCTCCAAAATGACTGCCAGCATCACCTTCCGGTGATGCTAACACCAGAAGTCTTCTGGTGATGCTAACAGGAAAGGGATGGAAGTGAATGGGAGCAACGTCTCCCAGCCCTGCTCCGAAATTTCCAAGGTCACGTTTGCCACCCCACTTCCAAATTAGGACTCTGCTGCTGCCACCCACTTGCTTCTGCCTGTCCTCCACCATCTTAAGATCTTTGAGAAATAAAAAGCAACTCCTTCTCCAAAAGAAAGACTGGAGGCCTCACCATGCTGCCAAATCTAAATACCTCAGCTTGGCCAGTTATGCCCTTTGCCAATTAGGCAGACCTCTTCCTGTCCTTCCAGTCTCCACCCAAGTTTGCCACCTCTTCAAAGAGGCCTTCCTGGGCCACCCAACCTAAGAAGCCCCAAATCATGACCATGATTCCATGTTTTATTTTCTCCATAGCATGTACTTCTACTTAAACCTATTTTATTCACTTGGATTTTCACTTTTTTATTGACTGTCCTGCCCCACACCCCAAGTAAAATGAAAGCAGGACCCGATCTGTCCCATTCACTGTTACCTCCCCCAGGGCCTGGCACGGTTCTTGGTAAATGGACGCTGTCCATTCATAGTGAATGAAGAAATTGACTCAACCCTAATCCCAGCTTGGTCACTCACAGTCTATGAAACTCGGGACGAGATACTTCATCTCTGAAATGGGGATGGATAAGACTATCTTTTAGGAGAGTTTGGAGTGCCTGACACACTGCTCCCATAATTATTAACTCTCTTCACCTCTGATGGAGACCTTCGCCCAGTGCCCTAGTCAACTAACCCACTCATTTCCTGGTTGAGGCAGCTGAGGATAGTTACTTGTCTAAGGCTACCCGGTCAGCTGCTTTGCTCAGGTCATAAACTCGTTTCTTTTTACCCTTTACGTGAAAACCTGGCTCTAGCTAAATTGAATAGCTTGGCTTCTTCTGCCCAGAAGCTGTTGTTTCAACATGCATGGCTTCTTGTAAACCATACCTTCCATCTAGGATGTCCTCTCAGCCTCCCCGGTGCCTGCGTATTTCACTCTCACCTCCTCCAGGAAACCACGTAATTTAACTCACACAGCGCAGCTTTGCTCCTTGTTTCTCAATTCCTTCAGTGTATGCTTATTCCATTTCTAGCATAAGAATATTCTATTTGAACTTGCCCTTTTGCTAATTAAATATTAAACCCTTTTCCTGGACTGGACTATGGCTACACAGGACTAGACTAGAAACTCACCAAAACCAGGGCTTCCTTTACTTTTATGTCAGCCTCCATGACAGTCCCCAGAATAGGCATTGACTGCTTGGCTGAGCCGGATGCGTGCAGAAGGTTCTAGCTAGAAAATCAGCCCAAAAGGATGATGCATGGAGGCATCTACAGAGGAGGCAGGTACAACGTTTTAGTTTGGAGACTTAGACTTCACTTCTCTTAGATTGTGATTATTCAATGTGAGGACCTGCCTACCTGGAAAATCAAGCATCCTGGACTATCACCCCAAATGGGAGGAAAAAAATCAAGGAGAAAAGAGAGTGGGTAGGCAAAGAAATAAGAAGCTCTGTGGTCTAGGCAATATTTTAATGGGGAGGGAAGTGACTGAAGGAAGTCTTCCCATTGCTCAAGTCAGATAGTATTAATTCATTACTTTACCATGTTAGGATTCAGATTAGGTTGTCACAGAAAATAGATTTAAGAACTTACCATTTTGTGCGCTTTATGTCTTCACCATTCTTTGTTAAAGATCTCTAAAAGTCCCAGATGTGTTTAAGTGTTCTTCATGGAAAATGTGCCACAGAGATAGGCAAAGCATACAACATCTAGAAAAGGTGCGGGTTCAAGGAAGCTTCTTGGAAGACTCAGGGAGCATTAAACCACTGAGCTGCATCATCCACTGGCTTCCACCAGTGCTGGATTCCTTGGCCAGTCTTCTCCCAGATGTGGAGACAGCTGAAGCAGCTGGAGATTCATCTGAGGCCCCATGAATTATAACCCTGGGCCTGGGTCCATTCTTCTTTGCACAGAGGAAATCTTTAACTCTATTTTTCCCCACTCAGCCACCCACTCTGATTTGTTCTCTGGGGCCAAGTATTTCATAGAAGGCCCTCTGGTACTTAAGTCCTGTATTTGTTCTCTTGGACACTAGGAGGTTAGAACAAAGGGTCCTGACTTAGCTTGGGGAAACTCATCAAATCATAGTTCCAGGTTGCCTCCTGCTTATACCCTGAATCCCTCCCCCCACCCCACCTTATACAGTTTTAAATAACAGCCACTACCCTTGGATCTCAGGCTTCCCAATTTAACAGTTCATTGTATAGATTTATACACAAACACACACTTAAATTACTTTGGATTTTTTGGCTGTTGAGGATACAGCTTGCATTCAGGTTGGTGGAGGAGGAGTACCTAGAAGGGAGAAGAAATGAATACTAAATCCTCCACTCCTATCTGGGGATTTAGAGAGCAATTTTATCTGCCAAGCAATCTTCTATCCCCTTTGTTCCTCCCAGGATACCCTTTTCCCATCACCATCAGCATCCAGAATAGTAGCTTCAAGATGTGAGCTTGAACTTGAGCCTCAGGCCATGTACCATCTTCATTAGTAAAGCACCCCTTCTACCTTTCAGAATATTAGACAAGGCTCCAATATAAAATGCATCATTCCTCCCAGGTGGCTGTGTCTTCTTCCACCAGTGTGTTCTTCTTAATAAAAATACTTGAGGGGTGCCTAAGTGGCTCAGTTGGTTGAGCACAGAACTCTTGGTTTCAGCTCAGGTCATGATCTCAGGGTCAAGGGATCAAGCCCTGTGATGGGGTCTGCACTCAGCACGGAGTCTGCTTGAGATTCTCTCTCCCTGCCCCTCCTGGCCCACAAATAAATAAATAAATCTCGGGGTGTTTGGGTGGCTCAGTCGGTTAAGCTTCCAACTCTTGATTTCGGCTCAGGTCATGACCTTGGAGTCGTGAGATGGGGCCCCAGGGCAGGCTACGCGATAAGCATGGAGCCTGCTTAGGATTCTCTCTCTCCCTCTCCCTCTGCCCCTCCCCCTGCTCGTGCCCTCTCTCTCTCTCTCTCTCTCTTTCTTTCTCTCTCTCCTTCTCTCTCTCAAAAATAAGTAAATAAATAATAAAATTAAATAGATAAATCTTTTAAAAAATTAAAATACTTGACATATACAAAAGAGTACGTGATTTATAAAATGAGTTCCTATATATTGTCTGACTTTATCCTCACAGAAACACTTGGGGAGGGAGAATGGTGGGACAAGAATTATTAACATTTCCACTTTGGGCAAGTAAAACTAAGACTTAAAGGGTATAGGGGAATAGGCAAAGGTCATCTGGTTAGTGAGTAGCAAAAGGAAAACTGAAACGCTCAGCTGGTATTAAGTCCCAGCCCAGCCTGTTTATTCTGTACCTCACTCAACTGCCTCTCTTCCAGCAACACCTGCCATCTGCACGTGTGCACAGGACCCTCCTCACTCCCATCGTGGGCACAACCCTCCTGTCCCGTCATACACTCCCACCACGCACAGTTCTCACCTCATCTTCCTTCCGTATACACACTCCTCACACTCCTGGAATGCATGTTCACAAGCTAATTTAAATAGGATTTATAAGAACACAACAACTTGCCTGGAAGCCGAGCCCTACTCTGGATCAACAATTAACTTGATGGGCCCAGCGTGGCTGGTCTACTGTCTTTGGAGCCTTTACAAAAAGCCACAGAGAACACTCATAACAGAGGAGTATTATTTAATTTGTCTTACGAGAACATTTTTTTTTCTCTTGTATTCATTTTCACTTCCTCCCCTCCACCCTATGGCACTAAGGGGACTCTACTCAATGGAAGTCAACAGAGATCACAGTTTGCTCTAATGTGATTTTTAACCATTTGGTGGTTGTGGAGAGGTCATAAATAGTGTGAAACCTCATCCCTGAAAAATACCCAGGCATGTCCACACACTCAAAATTTGGCCCATAACTTTGGGAGATTTGTACTCTCAGAAGCCCATTCCCCAGCCCCTGAACTGTGCCAAGCAAGTCCTGCCCACACCCAAACAGGAAGAAACCTCTCCTCATACACGCTGTTAAAATACTTTAAAACCAGATATAGCTGCTCCAGGACCTGAGCCTAAAACACCAGCCCTTATATGACTGAGAGATCAGGAGCATGAAACAGTCAAGCCGACTGCCCAAAATTGCAGATCTTCAAGCCAGGGCTCAGCCCCAGCTCTGTTTGATGTTGGGTTATTTGGGGATCCTAGTTAAATGACCCAGTCTCTGGGAACTTTGAATTCCTCACTCATGAAAGAGCAAGAATATTCTTACTATCATCAGTAACAACACAATGAGCCCACAGAGTAAGTAACATTATTTGGGACTCTCGTAATTAGAAAGTATGATACAGTTCTCACTTCCGGAGTTTGCAATTTATTTGATTTGTTCTGCAAAAAAAAAAAGAAAACCTGAGGTGAGCTGCAGGCTCTTGCTCTCTTCATGTAGGTAAAATTAGGGGGTAGGCACATAGCCTGTGGAAACCCAGGGCAGCCAACCCTTCCTGTTGGCACCATGCTCCTCCACTCTTGTCTCCTCCAAGCATTCTTGCCCCATCCCCTCCACCTGCTACTCCCTGTCTTCCCCACCCCACCCCAGCCCCCACCCTGCTTTCCACACTCTCTCTAATTCTTCTCATATATCTTCACCTCCTTTCCTCAAAATTTGTTGCTGCCTGCGTCTTAATTTACACTCAGGTGAAAATAACAGGTAACAGCTTTAAAAATGCTTCCCATTCACATATATTTACACTTTAAAAGCATCAGAGTCTTTTTCAAAACACAGTTCTGATGGTGGAATTTCACCAATGTTAACAAGATGTTAACAAGGCAGGGCCTTGAAGTGGGGTGGAGGGAGAAAGGAGTCTCACAAAGACCTTCCCAGGCAAGGTCACCATTAAAGTTTTGAGGGTTGTACATAGCCCAACACTAGGGGGCACAATTCTCATAAACAAGAAACAAACCACCTGCACAGCACAGGATTCCATCTCTCCACCCTGCTCTCACTCATCACACTTCTTACTGGACCCAACAGGTTGGGAGGGAGGGTTCTTACTAAATCTCCCAGGATGGGAGGACTTCCACTTAGAAGCTACTGCCCTCAAATTTTTTATCTGGCTTCCCATTTACAAATACTTTGTGGAATTCCTACCTCATCTCTCCCTATCTCTTATTAACCTAGTCAATGCACATTGCCTCATGTCAGGCTTCGTGCCTCTGTTTCACTCTGGACGTGAAGTGAGTAGGCAACAGGTAACGAGCAATGGATATCATCATGGACAGCTCCTTCACCAAGGTGAGAACAGTGAGCCCAGAGCCGCAGAGAAGACTTCATCGGAGAGTCCACAACCTTAATATGCATGAGGCTTGTAGGTGTCAGTTTTCTCTGATCCTCAAGAACATCAGAAATTAAAGGGCAAAAAACTCTGGTATTTAACTACAGAAGAACATAAAACTAGACCTTGACCCAGATCAGTGGGAGAAGAAAAGCTGCTTTGGGCTCTCCTGGCTCAGACCCACCTCCCACCTGAGTGTGGATCCCAGAGCAGAGCCCAAGGCAACCAGCAGACCCCACTCTTCTCCCACCTTGGGTTCCAATGCTCTGCTGAGAAGCCAGACATTATCTCCTTATAAAGGTTTGCTGTTCTTTGCCTGCCCTTGCTTCCTTCTTCCTGCACCTCCATGCAGCCTCCCTCATCACTGTTGACATCACCGAGAGGTGATCGGACATGGTAATGTCACTTCCTAGCCAACCTGACAGGAGTAGCCCTGCAACTTGTCCAATACTTTCAAGCTGTGGTTGATGAGACTCCAAGCATCAAGTTACTCCAAGTAAAGATTTCTCCCTTTCTCCCCTCTTTCTCTCCCAGCTACCCAGGAACCTCCTCCTTCCCCTCAGAACATCCCATCCTGGCATTTTGAATCCGCCAACAGACCAGCTGGAAAACACTTGCAGACTACAGAGCTCCACTGGGTGGAAATCACTGCCTTTCATAAAGGAAAATCAAGAGTGCTTATTGTGTCTGGAAGGGGCCCAGATGTGGGAGAAGAGAAAACAAGATCAGTGATTGGACAGGCAGATTTCATTTCTGCTCTTGGAAGTGTGAAAAGAGAAAAGTGGAGGAATGGAGAAACTGAAAAGAAGAGTAGAAATTTAAAAGAAAACCCCTCATTTCACCTATATTTATCCAGCAGAGTGCATTATTCTTACTCACAGCTTCCACTACCCATCTCGGCATTTGCCTCCCAATGACAATTCCTAGTCCCCATCACTGCTGAGCTTCTGTGACATCCCAGTGAGTCCCCAACAGGCCCAAAACTAATTAGTCCCTCTTCTGCACATGCCCTACGCAACATACACGTACGTACATACCTTCTTCCTGTTTTCCCTAACTTGGCCAATGGCATCTCTATCCACCTCACCCCTCAGCTAGTCAGCCTTCTTTTCTCCCACCCTGGCCTCTGCACCCACCCTACCACATCTCCAAACAGGCAAACTCAAAGAGGTCCCAGTGTATTCCTCTCCATCACCACCACCACTTCATTAGCCCAGGCCCACACCGTCTCTGGAAAGCTTGTCCTGACAGGTCCCCATCTTCCCGATCCCTCTCTTCACGTAGTCCTCAGTCTACATAATTGCTAAAGCTGTCCTTCTAAAAGACAAAAGCAGTCATGTTACTTCGCTGCTTAAGTCTTTAGGGAGTCTTCATCGCCCTCTGAAAGAAAGCTCTCGGCACCCAGGGGGACAAACACACACCCTCACACGTGGGTCCAGCTGACTCTTCCAGCTTCATTGCCTACCACTCCCGGGCAGCACCTTACACTCCAAACCTGCAAGACTCACTTTCCCAAATGCAAAAGTTTGTGTGTGTGTGTGTGTGTGTGTGTTTAGAGAAGAGAGCATGGCTTAAAGCTCGGCCGCCATCATAAACAACACAGTAGCTATCCAGACCAGGAAGTTCATGACCAACTGACTACTTCAGCAGAAACAAATGGTCATTGGTGTTCATCACCCTGGAAAGGCAACAGTACCTAAGACAGAAATTTGGGGAAAACTAGCCGAAATGTCCAAGCCCACCCAGATGTCATCTTTGTATTTGGATTCAGAACCCATTTTGGTGGTGGCAAGACACCTGGCCCTAGCATGATTTAGGATTCCTTGCCATATGCGATGAAAAATGAACCCCAACATAGACTTGCAAGACATGGCCTATATGAGAAGAAAAACACGTCAAGAAAACAGTGAAAAGAGTACAAGAACAGAATGAAGAAAGTCAGAGGGACTGCAAAAGCCAATGTGGGTGCTGGCAAAAAGTGAGCCGGAGATTGGATAACAGAAGGACTAAAGGTTCTATAGGGACTTTATCTGTGGTGATTGTGCAGATTTTTTCATGAGAGGATTAATAAACTAAGAACTTTAAAAGAGAGAAAGAGCATGGCTGTGAGTGGGTGATAGATGTCACACAAACCCTATAAGCTCAGGTTCTGCTCTGCAGGGGAACAGTGGGATTAGATGTGACACTGGGCTGAGAACACTGGGCTGAGAATCCACATTCCCCTGAATCTCTGGGAAAATGACTTTGTCACAGATCTCAGTTTCCACATCTGTAAAGTGAGAAGTTAATTAATGTCTGTGTCCCTTCAAAATCCTGTAGTGCCAATGAATTTGATGAGACTCCAGACAGAGCAGACTGCAAGGAAGAATGTTTTAGAAAGGAAGGAAGGAAGAAAAAGGAAGGAAGGGAGGAAGGAAGGAAAAGAAAGGAAGGAAGGAACGAAGAAAGAAAGAGAAAGAGAAAGAAAGAAAGAAGAAAGAAAGAAAGAAAGAAAGAAAGAAAGAAAGAAAGAAAGAAAGAAAGAAAGAAAGAAAGAACGGACGAAGAACTCCTATAACTTCAGGAAGGGGCATCAGTGGACAGCTGCTCTAGGCCTAGATGTCTAAAAGAAAAAAAGAAAAACTGGATTTTTTTAAATCCAGAATCAAAAGGATGCTCATTTCCTCCACTACTCAAGAATACTTGAAAAACAGAATTCACCCAATTCAAGAATCCTCTTTTTTTTAAGGTTTTTTTTTTAAGATTTTATTTATTTATTTGAGAGAGAGAATGAGAGAGAGCACATGAGAGGGGGGAGGGTCAGAGGGAGAAGCAGACTCCCTGCTGAGCAGGGAGCCCGATGTGGGACTCGATCCCGGGACTCCAGGATCATGACCTGAGCCAAAGGCAGTCGCTCAACCAACTGAGCCACCCAGGCGCCCTCAAGAATCCTCTTTTAACACTTGTGCAAGTGCCCCCTGTTTTTGCTTGAACAATTCCAATGATCAGAAAGCTCTACCGGGTGCCTGGGTGGCTCAGTTGGTTAAGCAACTGCCTTCGGCTCAGGTCGTGATCCTGGAGTCCCAGGATCGAGCCCCGCATCGGGCTCCCTGCTCTGCAGGGAGTCTACTTCTCCCTCTGCCCTCTTCCCTCTTCCCTCTCATGCTCTCTGTCTCTCATTCTCTCTCTCTCAAATAAATAAATAAAATCTTAAGGAAAAAAAAAAGAAAAGAAAGCTCTACCTCTGCAAAGTTCTACAGAGATGCTCGCAGGAAGAGGTAACAGGGCTGTTACTTGGGAGCCCTGGCGTGTGTCCCTGTCCCTTCCGCCTCATGCTAGAACCACAGTGTCTGAAATTCTACCATGAGTTGTTTATTTCTGTTGGTCTCTTAAAATTCAAATACTCTTGGTAGTACTTGCTATCAAGCCAAAGTGTTCATGATTTAGAGAACCCCCTTCTGTTCATGAGAGCAGAAGGTCAGGTGAGCACCCTGGGCAATTCTAAAAGAAGGGAGACACTGAGGATGAGGGGGGAATGATGCCGAGACAAACTCCAGATACTGGACAATCATTCTGCCAGGCCAGGTAAGAATGCATGATGATGATGATGATGATGATGATGATAGAAATTAACATTGATGTGTGCTTAATATGTGCCAACCACTCTTCTTAGCGCTTCACATTCCAACTCGTTGTGAACACATTTCTACAAAGTAGATAATTTTCACAGCAAGTCTCTCCAAATAAAGACCTTCAATAAGCGCCTTATCTGCTCTGAGAAATTAGAGCAGATAATTTCGTCCAAAAGATCCTACCCAGCTCCTTTTTTCATCCCTCTTTCCTTCCCTCTAAAACAGGGAGAGAAGGTACAGCTTTGCAAGTTAATATTATAAATATATTTGTGTGTGTGTGTGTTATCAGATGTGGTTAATTAAAACCATTGTTCAGAGAGATTTTAGACCCTCCTAGGATCAGCTATAAAAGGTATATGTGACGAGACTCCCATCTAGTGGTTAGAATCAATAATGAAGATTTGGGGGAAACCTAATGTTTGCATTAATAATTAACTGGATGTACAGAAACCAAACCATCCTCACAATTAAGGGGGCCCCAGGCCCTGGAGACATCTCAACTTGGCCAGCTCTCCAAGAGTGCCTGAAAATTTGAGTTGAGAGACACTGGGCTGATGAAGACCCGAAATCAAGGTGAGAAAAGAACAGTAGGAAGGAGAGAAGTACACAGTATGATAAACAAGACTACTGTACACCTCCTCCAACCTTCCCCAGTGACTGGGTGTAAGAAACATAATAAATACTCAGCTTCTTATGTGTACAGTTTTTGAAGAATTGATGTCTCAGACTTTTATGGCACGATAGAGATTTCTAACTTTTAAAAACATTGCTCTGAAAGTTCTGAGAGGATATTAAGTTGCAACAGTGCCACCTGCTGGGCATAATGTGGTAAAGCAAGTATGACCTAAACTGTTACTATCACAAGGTCCATTGTTAATTGCTTTTAAGACTTAGAATGCGCGCAAAAGGAATGAGATCTTGCCATTTGCAACGACGTGGATGGAACTGGAGGGTATTATGTTGAGTGAAATAAGTCAGTCAGAGAAAGACATGTATCATATGATCTCACTGATATGAGGAATTCTTAATCTCAGGAAACAAACTGAGGGTTGCTGGAGTGGGGGGTGGGTGGGAGGGATGGGGTGACTGGGTGATAGACACTGGGGAGGGTATGTGCTCTGGTAAGCGCTGTGAATTGTGCAAGACTGTTGAATCTCAGATCTGTACCTCTGAAACAAATAATGCAATACATGTTAAGAAAATAAAAAGAAGAAGAAGAAGGTAGCAGGAGGGGAAGAATGAAGCGGGGAAATCGGAGGGGTAGACGAACCATGAGAGACGATGGACTCTGAAAAACAAACTGAGGGTCCTAGAGGGGAGGGGGGTGGGAGGATGGGTTAGCCTGGTGGTGGGTATTGAGGAGGGCACATTCTGCATGGAGCACTGGGTGTTATGCACAATGAATCATGGAACACTTCACCTAAAACTAATGATGTAATGTATGGGGACTAACATAAGAATAAAAAAAAAGAAAAAAAAAAGACTTAGAATGCACAAGCTACAGTAGTAATCACAGACGCACTGCACATGGAATCTTGGGCAACCTTATATGTTGAGTGCCCAACACTGAACCCAATAACTTGGCAATTAAGTCACTGAACATACAAACAGCGAGAACAAAAAGGCTTATTTGTTTGCCTCTTGGTGTATTAAAATCCATTTAAATCTGGTCAGCAAGCAAGTCAGTGTCACCATCACACAAAAGTTGGTGCTAGATCTGGTTCTCAGAGGTAGAGATAACAGGATTGGGAGCACATCCATTGAACCGGTGTCTGTAAGCACCAGAACGACCTGATGAAGGTAGGAAAAACATCCCAAGTAGCTAGCACTTTACAGGAGTTAGGAAATTGATCTTAAAGTGGCCTCAAGAATATGAATTGGTGGTTTCCCGAATACTGGGTGAAGTTCCAAAGGTTCCAAAAGATAGGACATATAGTACTAAGAAATAATTAAATAAAAAGTACATAGGAATACTTGCATGTCAGAGGGAAAATAATGTGAATCTTAGCACAAAAGTGATGTCAAAAGCCAAACATAATCCTGGGATAGGTGCTCAGTAGTGTGATAAATAAAGACCAGGGAATTGTCTCTCTGTTTTAGGCAATGCAGGGTTATGGTGATTACACAATAGCCAAAATTATAGAAAATGAACAAAATTGTGGCAAAAAGACTATTATTTTGCTTAGAAAGAAAGAACTCTTTTTATATTTAAGTGCTAGAACAGGCTTTTGAGAAAATCTGTTTATTCCCTTCTTTGGGATCTTTAAAGATGAATCCTAGAATCCCTTCCAGCTCTGTAATGCCATGATTTAATCCTTGGTTTTAAGTAAATAAAAGAACCCTAATTCAGTGCAGGACACTGTCACCAGAAAATAATATATTTAATTGGTAGTTTATGAATGTGACCTTGGTTAAAAACAATGTCTCCACTATTTATTAACCGAGCGACCCTAAGCAAGCCTCTCTCAATCTGTTTATCTGTAGGATGACTTTTTCAGAGGTCTGTCCTGATGATAGAGTGGAATAATGTTTGTGAGCTGTTCAGCGCAGTGCCTATCCCCGAGCAAGCCCTCTCAAAAGGTGGAAGCTTTCATTTACTGAGGAGTAAATGAAAATTAAATTAAAATGAGCCTTTAGAACAATGCCTGACCCAGAGTAAGCACTCAAGTTTAATGAAAAGTTATGAATTACAAATGGAATTTGAAAGTAATATAGCTTCTTTACCTTACTCATACAAGCAGTATCATAGTATCTTGGGGAAAAAATTCACCACTAATTATGTGTCTCTGGGCAAGTCACTAAAACCTCTGCATTTCTGTTTCTTCTCTTCAAAATGAGAGTGCAAGTGGATTAGACGACCACTTATGTGTCTTCCACCTGGTTCTAGAAGAAGTTTCTAGACAATACCAGAGCTTAGTATACACAATAAATGTATAATATACACTCTGTAAAACTCCAGTTGTGAACTAAGAAATAACCAGTGAGCAATAGTAGAATTAAAAATTAAAATTCACAATAGCCCTACAACATAAAGTACCATAAACATAAAAGTCTTTTCATTATTTAAGGACTGACTAAATAATGAATAATTGCTAGATACAGAATCAAGCACAAACATAGATATTTGAATTTCAATTTTCATATAATTTCCTTTATATTCACACTGAGAAATTATTTTGAGTCTCTCATTCTGTAAAAATCATGTAGTGAGTTTAAATAATCCCATATTCCAAATGTGAAGACTCCAAGCTAATGCTGCTTTACTGTGACTGAGGAGTCAGCAAATGTTTCCTGCAAAGGACCAGACAGTAAATATATTTTAGGCTCACTCAACCCTGCCCTTGTAGTTCAAAAACAGCCATGTGTAAATGAATGGCTGTGACTGCATTCCAATAGATCGGTAATTGTGGACACTAAAATTTGAATTTCATACTGTTTTTAAGCGTCATGAATTTTCTTTTCATTTTTTTTCAACCATTTAAAAAGCGTTAATACCCTTCTTAGCTTGTGGGCTATACAGAAACGGGGAGTGTAGGATTTAGCCGATGGGCCAAAGTTTGCCATCCCTTGCTGTAATTACATACTTTGGGAAAGAATCTGATAATGTAGGAAATCCAGAATTAGCAGAATACCCCTCTGGGATTTTCCCTGGTTGGTTGGTTGGTGTTTGTTTTGTTGTACTGTTTTCATCTACTATGTTCCGAAGGTTTTCACCACAAACCAGGGACCCTTTCTCAGTCCTAGGGCAAGGGCAGGCACTGGGTTTAAGCATAAGTAAGGCAAGCCTGACACCTTGAGGTTGCTCTGCAAGTGGCAGGTGCCACCCTGGAAATTAACCAGCAAGGCCCATCTCCTGGGAAGTATGAATCCAGGAGGGGGCAGCCATGCAGATTCAACTCAGCAGTGAGCCAGCCAGCAGCTGTTGTTATTGTTGAAATGGGGCAGGATAAAGTCCACAGATCACTGTCTGACTTCTCTGTCCAAAGGGCTGTCTTTAGGGGCATTTCATTCTACTGAAAAAATAAATAACTTCCAGGGGGCTGGAAGGACAACTGAGACCGGAGGGTTCCAAGGACATTCAAGACTTTCCCTGCTCTGGATAAGTCTCCTGCCTGCAGTTATTCATACATTCCAGAGGATAGGAAGGGGTATGAAGCACAATGGCCCCATCCCTCTCCTTTCAGATGCTTACAGAGGAAAAGGAAGGGAAATGTATGGGACATAATTGCTATTGAAAATCAGATTTACTCTGGGAGATGGTGATACGGGGCTTTAAGAAGCAAAGGCCAATGATCAAATGTTACAAAAGGCTGGAAGTAAATAGGATGACTCAACTGCCTATCCAGGTCAGACTCTCCCAGGACTATCACGCCATTGTGCTGGGATGCAGCATTTTGCTCCTTTTTGGAAAAGGATTGTAGAGGCCATTCTTTCCATACCCCTCTCTCCAGAAGTGTTTCCCGGAAACATCCGAGACTCGAGTTATTCTTATCTTGTAAATTATCCTAGAAAAACAATCCTACAACTTGCTAGTTCATCCTTTTATCTAAATGAAAGCCATTTTATTTATTTGACACAGAGAGAGAGATAGCGAGAGCAGGAACACAAGCAGGGGGAGTGGGAGAGGGAGAAGCAGGCTTCCTGCCGAGCAGGGAGCCCAGTGTGGGACTCGATCCCAGTATCCTGGGATCACGACCTGAGCCAAAGACAGACGCTTAACGACTGAGCCACCCAGGCGCCCTTCCGTGTTTCTGAGAGTAAACAGAGGGGACACTTGGAGAGAATTTGGCAGGGTTTACCCCTGGTTCTGTAGTCACAAAAGTACTTTTATATTTGTGAGAGCCTCCTCTTTGGAGGTGACAAGCCCTGAGGGACTCACATGCATGTTGAACGTCCATAGCTGTCAGTTCGATGGGCTAAAAAGAAGCAGGAAGGACCTCGACTGTCAGTACTCCCAACACAGGCAGAGAACTGGGTAGCTGGGCATAGGTGAGCTGGCAGAGGACTTAAAGGTCCCGGTCCCAGCGAATCTCCCACACTGACAACTCGGAGCAAGGGCAGAGAGGGGCGACTCTAGAGCCTATCCCTAGAGAGAACAAGACACTGAATCCGATTCAGAGCTGTGCCATTAAGATGAGGGTGCCATGAACTGCTGGGTTTTGTGGTCCTCCGTGGAGACAGCAGATCATGCCACTCCTCTCCCTGGGTTGCAACCCCCCTCATCCTAGGGGGAGATGTCAGGGTGGGGCAGAAGAAATCAATTCTGACACATTCGTACCCACAGCTGTGGACAGTGCCATGAGAGGGAGCTTGCAACCTTTCGTGAAGCCCCCCAGGGAACTGAGCAGTACCCAGATCAAGTTCTCAGGGCCCAACGTGCAGTTCCTGAAGATCTGCTGCCCTCCTAGGGAAATGCTTACCTTCCCTCTGGGGTGATTCCACTTTGCTGCCAACCGCACCTCTGATAATTAACCACTGTGCTGGGTGGGCTCTGCCCTGCAGCCCCTGGACAAGGCAAGTAACAGAGTCCTTGGCTGTGTTAACCAGGTGGTATTTTTCCCCTGATCCGAAGCTGGCGGTGAAAATGTGGGTTTTAGTAGGGAGCAGGATTTTAGCATGACCTTTCCTGCCTCCCTCTTTTGCTTGACAATGAAAAGCTCTGGAACCTCTCCGGAGACCTCTCTTCTACACATCGGATCCCCAACACCAGAGCTACAACTGTCGGATCCCCAGAGTGACTCTGCAGGGATGGGAACACTCTCTGGGGCCAGTGCAGGAGCCTCTTGGAGGCTCTTTTCTGGGCACTTGGCCTTAAAGGAGGTAGCGACTGGGGCCTCCCGAAGGACTCGGCCTGAAGGGCTAGTCCAGCATTGTAGGAGTTAATGTGGGACCGCGCGGAAAGGGAAGGGTAAGAAAGTTGGAGTTGACACTTGGGGAGGGGGGGGGGGGGGGCGAGTCTTGCTGACTCCTGATTGGTTTTACATTTCATCCAAAAATTTTTTTTCGCTCCTCTCTCGCTCCCTCTTTTCAGTTTCTCTCTCTGATCCCGGGGGAGGGGAAACGGGAATAGTGAGAGATCAAAAATAAACCTCTTATGTCAAAGCCGGGAAGGAAGTATAAATACGAAGGGCTCGGCAGCCCACTCGGTGCTTCCCGGGGTGGGGAGGAGGCAGGAGGCGGCTGCGCGGGGACCGCGCGCGGGGCAGGGGCGGAGGACCGGCGCTCGCGGGCCGGGGAGCCAGTTGCTCGCGCTCGGCTCGGCGGGCGGGCGCGGGAGGAGCGGCCTGCGCCAGCCAGAGGGGCCGCTCGGGGACCGCCGCCGCCGCCGCCAGGCCCCCACCGGCCGAGTCGGCCAGCGAGCTGATTGATTTGCTTTTTCCTGGAGAGAGCGGCCGGGCTGCGCTCGCGCCGCCAGCACCTGCCCGCGCCGGGCCGCCGTCTTCCTCTCCCGCGCCGCCGCCGGAGCCCCCATGCCCCGCGCCGCCCCCCGGGGGCCGCCGCTCCTGCTGCCGCTGCTGCTGCTCTCGCTGCCGCCGCCGCCGCCGCCGCTCGCCCGCGGCGCCCCGGCCCGGCCCGGCGCGCGGGGGCAGGCCTCGGAGCTGGTGGAGCCCACGCGGTTGCCGGGCAGCGCGGGCGAGCTCGCGTTCCACCTGCCCGCCTTCGGCAAGGGCTTCGTGCTGCGCCTGGCGCCCGACGCCAGCTTCCTGGCGCCCGAGTTCAAGATCGAGCGCCTCGGGGGCTCGGGCCGGGCGGCCGGGGGCGAGCGGGAGCTGCGCGACTGCTTCTTCTCCGGCACGGTGAATGGGGAGCCCGAGTCGCTGGCGGCCGTCAGCCTGTGCCGCGGGCTGAGCGGCTCCTTCCTGCTGGACGGCGAGGAGTTCACCATCCAGCCGCAGGGCGCGGGGCGCTCCCTGCGCCAGCCGCACCGCCTGCAGCGCTGGGGGCCGCGGGCGCGCCTCGGGACCCCCGGGCTCGCCTCCTCCGAAGCCCACCCCCTCCCCGGAGGGCCCGAGTGGGAGGTGAAGGGAGAGGATCGGAGGCAGGAGAGAGGAGACGAGGAGCAGGAGAAGGAAGAGGTGGAGGAGGAGGAGGAAATGGAGGAGGAGGGGGGCAAAGAAGAGGAGACAGAAGGCGCCGGCGATCTGCCACCGCCCCTGGGGGCCACGAGTAGGACCAAGCGGTTTGTGTCCGAGGCTCGCTTCGTGGAAACGCTGCTGGTGGCCGATGCGTCCATGGCTGCCTTCTATGGAGCCGACCTACAGGTAGGACTCACTTTGCCTGGAGGCCCCCAGTCACCTCCTAGAGCCTCCCAAATCTTCCCTTTCCAGTTCCTCTGAGAAAATCCTTCACGTTCCTCATCCTCCCAAGACCTACCCCAAACAAGGTGCTTTCCTTTCTGAGAAAGCGCAGTAACTCACTTCTTAACCTCTGACCCTTGGGGTACCTACTGCCCCTCTCCCCCGTGTCCCTTCCAGGATAGAGTGGAGGTCCTGGCTCTTCCTTGACCTCTGCCGCTCACCTTCACCCCTGGCATCCTGAATCTCCTTCAGTACTTGGCAAACTGAACTAAAAGTGGGGTTTAAAGCGCACCCCCCCTCCCCCAGGCACCTGCCTCTCCCAACAGAGATGAAAACTGGACATTTTGGAAGAGCATCCACCCTATGCTCCATTTCTCAGCCCTCTACTGTCTCCAGAGCTGAGAGGTTCCCAAGGATAGTCAGCTGGGACGGAAAGATGTGTCTATTTCATTCCCTTTGCGGACAGAACTGAGGTTGCCATAAGTAAAAGATATTGTTTGGAGGGAGTTGAACCTGGAAAGGGGCTGCCCAACTTCTGTGTGCCCAGCTGGTCCTGATCAAGGGGCATGGACTACCTTGCCAACCTGGCACTCGGCCCCGGCCAAACTTGGCAGTGCCAGCATCAGCACAAAAAGGGTGGGGAACAGAATTTCTGCCTGGGGGCTCAGCCTGGGAAACTGAAGCTTCAGTGGAAAAGGGAGGGCATATGAACGCTTTCAGTTAATGTTCCTTGTGGAGCCAGAACTCTGCTTGGTCCACCCCAGCTGCTCTCAGCCCAGACACAGCTCTCTACTGAACTTGGGCAGGAAAATTGAATTCAGGGGACAGCTCCTGTAGCCAGACCATGTCTAACTAGATTCAGAGGTGGTGCAGACTCAGCAGGAGGAGTCTCTGTCACCTTGTGTCCCAACACCTCCCCCAAGAACCAGGTGAAGTACAAGGGTTCCAGGGGAGGGCTATACTTTCTCTTCCCCTGAGGAGCACAAAACCAGAGGTGTGCCAGATAGAGAAGACCTGACCTGCCCAGAGGTCAGAGATGCCTGCAGCAGGGATCCCGGCCACTGCCGCAGCTCAGTTAATGCCTTTTCAATAATGGCAGTCTTGGCCAGTGACCCTCTTCTAGGCTCAGCCTATGCCCGACTGTTGGGGGCACCAAGTGCTTCCGCATCACCTGTGCAGAACAGTCTAGATGATGCACGCCATCTTCATCACTCTGCAATCACTAGGAAGCGCATCTAGATGGAAGGATGGGAAGAGCTAGGGGTGAGAGGTCCATGTGGCTGCTTCTCTGGCTCCTGCAGGAGCAGTATCCTTTGCACACTGTTGGAGTATTCGCTTCTCCCAGAGCACGGTAAGGCAGCTTTGAGCCGTCAGTGTGGTCTTCCCAATAGGCTTCGGGTCTATGAAGATTGAATATCTGTTTCCATGACTACCCTGAGAGCAGAGGGAGGCACCAGCTGACTCCTCTGACTCCTTTTCCTCAAGCAAGTCCTCAAGAGCGTAGCTAGCGGGGCTTCTCCCATCGCAGGTTAGGACCACCACACCTGGCTACTAGGGGGCTCGACCAAAGAGAGGCTAAAAGTACAATCACTGCAAACCCAGAGCTGAGAGCCTTGAGCCCATCCCCAGGCAGGGACCAGGTTCTGACGTCTGCCTAAGAACCAGGAGGTAGGAAAGACGACAAGAACACAAAGCAGCAGCAGAAAAAGGACTTTTCAGGCTTCAGAGCCAAAATGTTTTCTCTAGTGCCTTCCTACCATCTAGCTCTCTCAGCCCATCATCACCCAGTAACTTAAGACACGGAGTATTTGCCTCAAGGAGGTATTTGGCTGGGCTGGGTCTGCCCCAGGTTCTCCTCACAGAGACACCCCAGAGTGCTCCCACCCTTACAGATTTCTGGGTGGATGACCCAGTGCATGCTTGTCCCACCCCCTGTCCCTCCACACACACCGTTTCTGGACCATTCACAGACACGCTTCTTGCACCCAGCCAGCCTATGTGGGTCAGGAAAGCACATCAGGCCCCTGTGTAGGCTGAGGTCCTTTCCGTAGGGTATCTCCTTCCAGGTCCTACACCCGAAGGAAAAGTGCTCTCTCGGCTTGACCAGCTCCATCACCCCCGCCTTGGTCTCCTTATGTCACTGCCCATTTACACCCCTGCTGTCGCCATATTGGGATGAGGCAGGGACTGAGGCACGGCTGCTTCTATGACCTCCCACTGACCCCTCTGCTTTGACTCCTCACCAGCTGTGGAGATGCCACAGGATAGACTTGAACTTCTCAGCTCAGTCCCCTGGGCTTCCTAAACAGGTCCATGAGCTCAGCCAAAACAAGAATGAATGTCAAGTTCTAGTTCCCCAAGACCTTGCCTGCCCAGACCCATCTCCCCAAAATAGAATCCAGTTCTTTATTCTTCAAGGAATCTCCTGGAGACTTCACAATCAAAGGATGGAAGGCACTTTGGGGTGTCTTAGCAACCAGGGGTGTAAGTAAGGATGAAGAGACTTCACCCCCTTGAGGGCTTGCATTTCCTCCTCTGTGAAGCCAGACCCTGCTCATCAGGACTAATATAAGCATCAGTGAGGCTGCTTCATGATGAGTCTTCTAGAAAGTTCAGCCATTGTCTGAGTGCATTCAATTTGCCCAATGGTTTGCATGCATCACCTCAGCAGAAATACCTGTGAGAGAGGCAGAGGAAGAAGGTTCAGCTCACAGGGAATCTGTGACTTTCTCAAGGTCACACAGCTAGTAAGCGGCATGGCTGGGTCATGACCCAAGTCTCCTGAACCTGGGGGCAGTGCTCTTTCTTACTGTGCCGTGAGGTTTCTTTAGCCCGAGGAGGGTCTGTGACGGTGGCTCTGCTTACCCCCTACACTTGTCTGTATTGTGGGAATGGGGCATTGAATCCAGCAGTCCTAAGATGCCCAGCCAAAGTGGGAGGCCCTATCCTGGGAAGAAACCACCTTCAAGGCCAAGAGAAAGAATTAGCCACGCTCGAGGCTGGTCACACTGTGAAGCGACAATGAAGTTTTCCAGAACTCTGTACACTTGAGTTCACTTAATCCCTTGACAGAAGGGGCCCCCGCCTCCCACCTTCTTATCTGGTTTCAGAGTTAATGAGCTCAGACAAAGGGGGCTTTCTGAAAGGAGGGACCACCTCGGAAGAGGCCATTAACTCTGTCTGCATCGGGCTGCCTCCGATTGTTGCCTGGACGAAGCTGCCGCAGGAAAGCTGTGAGTGGCGGGCTGGGCCGTGCCCCACGGCGGACTCGAAATCCGTCCCGCCAGTGTATCAGCTGAACTCTGAACTCTCTGCTGAGCAGAGAGGGTCCGGGGAATGGCACTCCTCAATCCCAGAGACCAGAGGATCCCCAAGATGTCAGGCTACCAGCAAGTGATTTCAGGGAAGGGTTAAATCCCAGCCATTCCGTCTCCCCCTTACCCATGTCCTCTGGGAAAATGTCTCCCACAAGCCCTAACACTAAAGGGACCACATCTCCCAGCACAGTCGCCGTTTAGGCCTGTTCTGGCATGATTATTAATAGCATCATCTTCGCTCTCAAAAGCGTCCTGGTTTGGATAGTGACAGAAGCAGACGCATGCCCCACTTGCTCTGTAGCTACCTACATCCTCATGGGGGAAAGACTTGTATTCTATCCGTGTGTGAACTCTGTTCCCCTCCTGGCAAGAGAATGAGTCTTTTCTGTCTCTTTTGTCTGCTCCAGTCAGAAGGACCAACAATATGAAGCTTTTCCCAAAGAAAATGCCTTAATATTCAAAGGTCTTTGATTTACCACCTCTGCCTCCGCAGGTGTAGACAATGCCAGGGGAAAGCTTGCTTGCTGGCGTGCTTTGGGTTTGTTTTGGCTATGCCGCAGTTGTCTTGTAGCAGCAAGGAGAGGTGGCAGCCAGTGTGGTGATTAAGAGCATATACTTTGAAGGGTCATCGAAATAAGCTGAGTGTCCTTGAGCAAGTTACCGATTTCTCCGCACCTTGATTTCTTCACCAGCAAAACAGGAACAGTTATACCAACGTCCCAGCATTACCCTGAGGATACAATAAAATATGGAAAGCACCTGACCCAGTGCCTGGCACACAGTAGGTGCTCAATAAAGCGTAGCTAATAGTGGAGTTGCCTTTTGTGATGGCGTTTGTCAGAGTAGGACGTGCCTTCACAGTCGGCCCATTGCCATGTCAACTCCGCGGTCCTACGCGGCAGGGAGGCCTTCCTTTTCAGCTTGCTTGGCTCAGGGTGTTTAAGCTTGACTCCTTGTGGCGTGTGTAGTTTTGGAGAGGTGACATTGCCCCTTGCTATTTTGAGAATGAGGAGAGATGAAGGACATCGGTGCAGGACCCTCTCTTTTCTCCAATTGCTTCTTTACTCTTCTTGGCTCCTCCACCACCTCCTCAGCAGTCTTGGGCCCTAGAAGGACTCCCAGTAGCAAAAGTGCGGCACCAATTGCTGAGGCCAGAAGGTTTCCAGGTGGCCACTCTTCTCCTCCTTGCCTCTCCCAGGCATGCTGCAAGGAGAAGCGATGGGAATCACAGTATGAAGAGCAAATGAGCAAAGCATAGGGATGACACTCTGAGCAGAAGGAGCTGCTAGAAATGCATTTGGCCCAGGCCCAGACTTCTAGACTCCCCCCACAGTTGGCTTTGGCTGCGATGGGAGCTCTGGGGGAGGAATGTCCCTAGTTGTATCACAAAGAATCAAAGAGGGCTGTGTCCCAGCCTAGCTGCCTAGGGCATTTCTTTCTCTTCTTCAGGTCATAGGGGCACCAGTGAAGAAGGAGACTCCCTTAAAAAATGCCGTGTCTTGTAACACCCACTGCTCATTCCATCAAGTGCCCTCCTTAATGCCCATCACCCAGTTACCCCATGGTCCCACCCACCTCCCCTCCAGCAACCCTCAGTTTGTTTCCTAGAGTTAAGAGTCTCTCATGGTTTGTCTCCCTCTTTGATTTCGTCTGATTTTATTCTCCCCTCCCTTCCCCTATGATCCTCCATCTTGTTTCTTAAATTCCATATATGAGTGAAATTATACGATAATTGTCTCTCTCTGATTAAAAATCCATGGTAATTTGAGAGAGAAGGTATAGAAAAGAAGGTTATTTGCACCAGACTGAATTCCTGATTCAGGAGACTTATAAAAAAACAGTCAAAACAATCTTAGTTCTGAAGACGATAGGCAATAAACTAGACAACTTTTACTTTTGGCATTTGTTAATTTTACTGCCAGAATTTGATTATATTTAGTATGAATATAGTTTTTATGATACGTTATAATAATCATTATTGATCCAGTGAAGTTATAATCAGATGTATGATGGTATAATTGTCTCCAGGTTAAAATAGAGCATGACCTTGGTAAGCTATTCAACTTGTATGTCTACGATATCACTGTACCCTCCACGATCTTAATATCTTTGTTCCTTTTCATGCACATTTCTCTTGGTGTAATATGCAGCAAATGAATACACAGAAGCCTATGTGAGCCTGTCAATATATTCTTTCCAACCCAGTTTAGAAAAAGAGTAGACATTATCTTGATTTGCTCAATCTTTCTATTAAATACACGAACTGAGAGTGTTTAAACTTCTCAACATCTGGTTCGTGGCAAAGACAAAAAAAAAAAAAAATGCCGTGTCTTTTCCTAATGAGAATTAAGGGCATGAGGTCCCCAAGTCATTCAAGAGCAGGGTTGTTTGACCACCACTGGCCAGGCTGGCCATGGGCTCCCACCTACCTGACGTGGTTCTTGGAGGTTGTCTGCTGTGCTGGGGCCCCCACTCCACCAGGGGCACCATCTTGTTCACATTCTTCAGCAAGCAGCCCACACTTGGGTGGTGCACAAAGAAGTATAAATAGACACCAGGTGGTGGAGTGAGCCATCTGACCTTCTCCTCGACTGGCTCCTGAGCCCTCTCTCTGTGGAACTGTAAGTCAAGCCTGGCCTTTTGGCCCAGGGTACTGCCGAGGCTCGGAGGCTCACAGACTCTCTCGGCCACTGCCCCCCCCCCAGGTCCCTCCCCCAAGGGAACTGTAAGATGCACTGCAAATGTCAGACATTCCTCCCATGGTTTCTTAGAGGAGCTAACAGTGGGGATAGCAGTGCTTCCCACCTCCAAAACCTCAGCGAGACAAGACGAAAGGGGAGGTGAGCAGGACCAGGATTGGAGACTTTAACAGAAACATTGGACCACATAGACCTTGCAGCTCTCTTGCAGTGGAAATTGTCTTCTGAAATAGCAACCAGAAGACATCCAAATGCTCTCAACTCTAACCGTCTGCCTTGAAGGGAAATGGCCCTCAAGCCCGCTCAGCCTGACAGGTATTTAGTGTCCGGAGAAGATGCTCTGAGCTCCCGGAACCGCAAGGGAGGCTCCCTGAAAATCCTAATGTCGGGAAGCCTCCCCTGGTGCCTCACCTCGTTCCTTTGCGCAGAAATTGACACCCGTGTGCCTTTGGCTTTCATTGGGGGCGTGGCCAGTGCATGGTCCCCACTCAGCCGCGTTGCCCCAGAGCCTCAGTCTGATCTGGTCAGCTTGAGAACACTGAGCCCTCTTAAACCTCAAGCCTGCCAGGACTGATGCTGAGCAGCTGATATCTCTTGTGGTCACACCTTCTTTGTAAAACATCGTCTCCCCAATTTTGAGATTATGAAACTGGGACTCAAAGGGAAGAGATCTTGTGAGGAGAGTGACAGGTTGCCTCTGAAGAAATTCCAGGGCTTGGTCCCTGGCCCATCAGATTTGAC
Organism: Mirounga leonina; assembly: GCF_011800145.1. Lineage (NCBI taxonomy): Eukaryota > Metazoa > Chordata > Mammalia > Carnivora > Phocidae > Mirounga > Mirounga leonina. Next base: position 25,198,757 of record NW_023270387.1, on the reverse strand, counting down.
CCTTCCTGGGGCAAGAGAGCAGGAGACTCTGTCTGCCCCCTGGAAACAGCGAAGGCCTGGCCAGGAAGTAGTCTCAGCGAGCTCCCATTCCTCAGCCCTCACCCCCAGTTGCATAATGATGTGATTGCTTTTCTCCCTCAGGAATCCAGCTCTAGGAGCAAGCGCCAAGTTTCAGCTTTGCTGATAAGATGTTTACATCAGCCTAAACATAGCTAGAGTGCTTGACACGCTAAGAAACCTGCCAACCGTTGTTTGTAGGGCTTACAAAATACTTGGCTTGTTGCCCACGAGGTGAACAGACAGATCCCATTCACAAATAATAGGATTCGTCTGGAACTCCCACACATGGCCTCAACTGACGGAGTGTCCCTCTTTAGCCTTTCACCCTCTTTTCCCCTCCTTCCCCTCCTACCTTCCAGACCACAGGAGAGAAAAAAGAAAGGCTGATGGGAGATGGTGCCCTAGGGAACGGGGAGCGGGGGCAAATGAATGGCAGCTTGGCTGGCCACACTCCCAGCTGAAGGCCTGCGTGCCCCTGCCCCTTTCTTTCCTGCAAAACAATCCAAGAGGACTCACTTCTAGAGGTCCCTGAGGCAGGAGAGTGAGCTCCATCTGGCTGCCTCCAAAGCCTTGGGAGTAGTTGGCAACCCAGGGATAGGACAGAGGCCAAGCAATGATGTGAACTCCTTCAGCTGGTCTGGGCAAAACTGGAAGCAGGAGTGATCCTCAGTGCCTGGATCTCATTAGGCCCACTGCCCCCTCTCAAGCCCGTGGCAGAAAGGAAGAACCCTTTCAGGGTCATCCAGAAACCCAGCAGTCAAGCCCTGGGAAACTTCGTTTGGAGAGTGTAGGCTTCACAGACAGACGTGCCTGGGCCGGTGTCCTGGCTTTAAGAGTTGTGAGACCTTGGACAGCTTGTTTAACTCGTGTGAACCTCTTCTCCCTCATTTGTAAGACTGGGATGACAATGCCTGCTTCACAGAGTGAGTGTGAGTGTTTAATGAGGTGCAGGTCTGGTGACGGGGGCAGACTAACTATTAGTGACTACTGGAACGATTTCAGGGTTAACAGGGCCCATCCTGCAGAGTAGAAGTTACCCCAGCAGGCATCAGGAAAATGCTCCACTGGATTCTAAGGGACACATTCTACTAACCTTGAACACTCAAATAATTGCTCCTGGGCTGAGAACAGAGAGGGGATGGGGCGGGGGCAGGGGGCAGGGGGGGCTGGCAGGGAGTTGCTTGGTGTCAGAGTTAAGGCAGAATAATAACCAGTGCAGTCCAGTAGGACCTTCTGGTGATGATGGAAATGTCCTGTCTGCTCCGTTTAATACAGAAGCCTTGAGCTATAGGTGGCTACCGATGTACTTGAAACCTGGCCAGTGTGACCAAGGCACTGTAATTTCCATTTTATTGAATTTTAACTGACTTCGATTTACACAGCCTCATGTGGCTGGTCGAGATGTTAAAGGCACAAGCCTTGGAGGCCGGCCATCTGGGTTCAGGGGCTGGCTGTACACTCATTAGCTTTGGGATCTTGGGCCAGTTACGGAGCCTCCATGTTCTTATATGTAAAATGAAGGGAAATAATGCCAGGACCTCCGGGGTGTTGTGAGTCTTCAGCAAGATGCTTTATCTCCAGCGCTCAGTGCAGAGCCCGGCACACGGAGGGGGGCGGCAGCGGGCAGGCAACGGGCCGGGAGATCGAACCCCTCCCTCCCCCTGCTCCCATCTTCCCGACAGAACCACATCCTGACGCTGATGTCCGTGGCAGCCCGAATCTACAAGCACCCCAGCATTAGAAATTCCATCAATCTCATGGTGGTAAAAGTGCTGATCGTGGAGGATGAAAAGTGGGGCCCAGAAGTGTCTGACAACGGGGGGCTCACCCTGCGCAACTTCTGCACTTGGCAGCGGCGTTTCAACCAGCCCAGTGACCGGCACCCAGAACACTTTGACACAGCCATTCTGCTCACCAGACAGGTCTGTGGGCTAGCTCCAGAGAGCCCAGGCAGGAAGGGAGGCGGGATGGCGCATCAAAGGGAGGACCACGAGGCCTGCGCAAACATGGGAAATGTCTCCCCGCTGGCCCCAGCTAGACGCCAGGAGCCTCGTGTGTGGAATGATGAGGGCGAGGTCATGAGGACAAGTGTGAGGTATTTGCAAGGGAAGGAGAGGAATCTCGTAAGGGCTCTTTTCCAAAAGTTTGTGACCAGCTGTCTGCTGAGGTCATAACAAGAGGAAATGGGCTCAAACTGCCCAGTAAAAGATCTTGAGTTGGAATGTAGAGAGAAGGTCCATCTACAATGACTGTTAAACACAGAAGCAGGGAGCTGGAGGTCACCTTGAGATTTCTCCAAATCAGGAGGCCTGCCCTCCTAGCTGGTGCAATTGAAACAGATAGCTTCCCGAAGGCTGGAAAATCTAATAATATGTGCTGCCCTGTTGACGCCTTTAGTCCTCGGGACAACCCCACCAAGCCCCATTTTACAACTCAGGAGACTGAGGCATAGATTGCCCCCCCACACACAGGGGGTCATAGTCAAGCCTAGGCCGTCTTGCTGCAGGGTCCGTACTCTTCAGCACTGTGCTATCCTGCCTCCCAAAACAAGCCAGCCCTAGGACATGCCAACTCTAGGACACAAAGTCCCAGCCAGCCCTAGGACACACCTGTGTAGAAAAAGAAATGGGCTTCCTCACACAAGTGGCCTTTGTGAGGAAATAGGGCCTTTGGCTTACAAATTTTCCTTCAGGGGCACCTGGGTGGCGCAGTAGGTTCAACGTCCGACTCTTGATTTCCGCTCGGGTCATGGTCATGGGGTTGTGAGATCGAGCCCCGTGTCAGGCTCTTTGCTGGGCATGGAGTCTGCTTGAGATGCTCTCTCATCCCCACCCGCTGCCCCTCCCCCTCCCTCACTCTCCCCCTCTGTAAAAAAAAAAAAAATTTTCCTTCAACTTAGGAGAAGCAGAAATAGGAAGATTTTCTGTTGTATATCTGTTCTCATGCCCTCACTCTCTCTGCCAAGCAGAACTTCTGTGGGAAGGAGGGGATGTGTGACACCCTGGGCGTGGCGGACATCGGCACAATCTGCGACCCCAACAAGAGCTGCTCCGTGATCGAGGATGAGGGGCTCCAGGCGGCCTACACCCTGGCCCATGAGCTAGGTAAGACTTGCCATGCCAAGCCTACTGTATTCTGTCAGGGGGAACTGCCTCTTCCAAATCCAGGCCAGCCCAGGGTCTAAGGAAGATGCAGCTCTCACACTTGGCCAGGTTCTACTCAGAGTTCTGACAGAGTGATTATATGTAAATAGATACTGTACTTTCTCCATTCCCACCCTGAACATGAGGCCATAATATTAAAATAGGGTCTTGGATCATCATCAGGGGTCCCCAGGAAAATGCCAAAATGAAAGAAATGCTCGGGTAAAGTTGCAATGCTTTGCCCAAGCTAAGCAGTCACAGTAAGAATTCTGGGGAAATCCATTGTAAAGAGAGTGCTGTGTCAGGGAGTGAATCACTGAGGACAGGCTGAGGCAGAAAACAAAGGGCTATCAAGGTTCCCCCAGTACTCTGAGAAAGTTTTCTGCAAGAGAAAAGCCCAGAGTGAAGCCCCAAACAAAAATCTTTAAGGGGGCGCCTGGGTGGCTCAGTTGGTTAAGCAACTGCCTTCGGCTCAGGTCATGATCCTGGAGTCCCGGGATCGAGTCCCACATCGGGCTCCCTGCTCAGTGAGGAGTCTGCTTCTCCCTCTGATCCTCCCCCTCTCATGCTCTCTGTCTCCCATTCTCTCTGAGATTAAAAAAAAAAAAAATCTTTAAGGAAGAAGGGCATGGCCATCCCCATGAGGAGCTGGTGACTGGTTGGCCCGAGACTCCCTCTTCTGTCAGCGGAGGGTGGCTGTCTCCCCAGAGAGAGGGAGAGGGGTGCTGGGCTGTGTGGGGAGCTCTTGGGGTGGGACAGGGCAGGCTGGAGGGCAGTGGAGACTGGTTAGGGTGGACTTCAGGTCTCTCTCCACCCCAGGGCACGTCCTCAGCATGCCCCACGACGACTCCAAGCCCTGCGCGCGGCTCTTTGGGCCCATGGGCAAGCACCACATGATGGCGCCGCTCTTCGTCCACCTGAACAAGACGCTGCCTTGGTCTCCCTGCAGTGCCATGTACCTCACGGAGCTCCTGGACGGTGGGCACGGTGGGTGTCCCGCAGGCTGCTCCCTGCCTCTTTCTGGCCCGCTGCTGGTGTTTGAGGTCTGCCCCACCCGCCTCCATGATGGTGAGGGTGCCGGTGGCACGTGTGCAGCTTCTGGTGGAGCTCCTTCACGGAGCATCAGAGGTGTCTCGGATAGAACAGATGTCGGACAGGTGTTCCTCACCCAGCCTCGCCCTGTGCCATGGCAGGCTAGGGGGATGTGCCCCTCCCCACAAAGCGTACTCTTCCTTGCCCTATCTTCCAGCAGACAGCGTGGCTGGGCTAATTTAGATGACTAGTCCCAGAGCCGGTAGAATTAGTCTGAGAAGGTCTGTCTGGAGGAGGTGGGTTTGAACAGAGCTCGAAGGAATGGAAGAACGCAGTACAGAGGAGAGAGGGAGCATCCCGGCTGGAGAGATAGATCATGCTGTAGCTTAGGAATGGCAAAGAGGCAGGGAACAGGTCAGTGTGACAGCAAGGGTGGGGGATAGGGGTGGGTGGCATGCCGGGTTAAAACCATTGGACTTACTCAGTAAAGCAGTGAAAACACAACTTACTCTTGATTGTTCTCATCGAACGAGACAGGGACACCTAAGAGACAAAAGTAATAGATTATCCAAACATCAGTACTTAGGCTTTATTTTGCCTGCCATGGTTTTTGAGAGCGCATTTGCATCCCCCGTTATATGTGCCGTAGATTAGTATTACAGTTAGCTGGCATTCCCTAGGTACACGCTGAATGTATATAAGATGTTCTGGATAACAAAAAAAAATTCAATCCTAATAAAATTTTACTTAACTGATAGTCAAAAATTGGATAAGCTCATGTAGATGATTGAGTGTTGAGTTTTTAGCTTATGGTCAAAGAAATTCTGATGGCTAGGTCTTACACCCCATCAGTAGGAATTTAAGTGTAATGTGGGAGGCCACTGGAGAGCTGAGAGAGGGAAACCCCCGCTCCTCATTCTCGTTCCTCTGCTTTCCTCCATTTCTCAGGAGACTGTCTCCTGGATGCCCCCACCTCGGCCCTGCCCCTGCCCACAGACCTGCCAGGCCGCAGCGCCCTCTATGAGCTGGATCAGCAGTGCAAGCAGATCTTTGGGCTGGGTTTCCGCCACTGCCCCAACACCTCTGCACAGGACATCTGCGCCCAGCTCTGGTGCCACACGGGTGGCACCGAGCCCCTTTGCCACACGAAGAACGGCAGTCTACCATGGGCTGATGGGACGCCCTGTGGGCCTGGGCACCTCTGCTGGGATGGCAGCTGTCTGCCTGAGGAGGAAGTGGACAGGCCCAAGGTGAGGGATGGCCACTTGGGGGTGTGGGAGGAGAGGGAGGGGGAGGGCTGTTTTCAAGGAAGAAACCACACTTGAGAGCCACGAACTAAGAGACTTTGGGCCAGGCTGCAACTATGACGTCTAAGTAAAATCATTCGTCTTTTAACAAACAAAGCAAAGCATATTTACCCAAACTCAAGAGGAGCCCTTCGAGGCTGGACTCAGAGCAGACGGACGACACCACCAGTGCTCAGGGCCTTCTGAGAACTCCCCCTTTGGAATTGTTTTGGGGCGGACCAGAAGGCTTATGAGGATAGGTGATAGGCATGAAGCATTCCAGCACAAAGATCAGATCGTGGCCATTCAATAAAGGGAGGCCATTATGAATTCCATTATAAACAGATAGTGTGATGGCAGAAGAGGAACATTCAGTCAAGAGCTGAGGGAAAAGTATTCATAACCTACCCATGTCTGAGCTGCGTTCATCTTCAGAGGTCAGGAGAATGAGACTACTTGTGGGAATTCCATACTCAGGAGGGGAGAAGGAATCAAGCTGTCTCTGACCAGGCAGAGAAAACTTGGCCTAGGACTGAGGAAACTTACAAGAAAAACCAAGGCAATGCCAGCGAGAGTTTTTAAATGATTCGTTTCTTTGCCCTGCTCTTAATACTTCCAAACTGTGAGGCTGATCACATTTCTCTTACTGCAAGTCACTAAGCCCTGCCTATGAAACAGCATCCGCCGAGTTTCGCAGCCCGGTCTGGGCCCAGCACTGAATCACCAGGGTGGCCTGAGCACTCATTCTCCAGAGGGCTGTCCTCTGTGGCATGTCCTTTGCACTGAGGCTCAGGATCCTGCTTGGGCCAGGTAAGCCACACTCTTGCTAAGCTTGAACCAGGGCAGGATTCACAGATTCATCCTCAGCCACTTCTCATCCTCCCCATTCAGACACTGAGTTTCTTTTCCGTGTACTGACTCCCTCTACCCCCGTCCAAAGCACGTGCTTCATACATTACTGAGGGGAGGGGAGGAGGTCTGTCCAACATTCCTCGGCACCAGAGCCAAGCTCAATGCAGGGAGAGTTTGACATGGAATGATCATGGGATGATGTTTATCATCTATTTTTAAGGGCAAAAAACAGATCATAAAACACTATATATATATGACAGAATCATAACTATGTAAAATTAAAACATCACATCTTTATGATTATTCAGAGCAAAAGCGTGAGAGGTTATTGATGAAAATCACATCAGTGGTTTTATTTGGGGAGTGGTTTTTTTAAGTGTTGGTTTCCTTTTTTATACTTTTCTGTATTTTTCATTTTTTATATAAGCAACTTTTGTCATTTTTTAAAATTATTTCCCTTTTGAAAACTCTGTGAACCAGTCAAGGGCAAAGCTTACTTCTCACAGGTTGATTGTAAGGATGGAAGCAAATCTGATTATTTCCCAGGCATTATCCTACCATTGGAACTGGTAGCTGGTAGATGAATAGCAACAGTTCCCAGCAATTATCCCTTTAAAGCAGGACTTCTCAACCTCTGCACTAGAGACATTTGGGGCTGCATGAGTCTTGGTTGTAGGAGGCTGTCTTCTTCATTGTTGGATGTTCGTTGTTGGATGCTCATTGTTGGGTGCTCATTGGTGGATGTTTGTAGTTGGATGCTTGCTGGGTGCTCATTGTTGGATGCTCATTCTTGGGTATTCATTGTTGGGTGCTCATTGTTGGAATCTCATTGTTGGATGCTCATTGTTGGATGTTCACTGTTGGATGCTCATTGGATGCTGAATGTTGGATGCTCATTGTTGGAGGTTCATTGTTGGATGCTCATTGTTGGATGTTCATTGTTGGGTGCTCATTGTTGGAATCTCATTGTTGGATGCTCACTGTTGGATGTTCACTGTTGGATGCTCACTGGATGCTCATTGTTGGAGGTTCATTGTTGGGTGCTCATTGTTGGATGTTCACTGTTGGATGCTCGTTGTTGGATGTTCATCGTTGGATACTCATTATTGGGTGCTCATGGTGGGTGTTCATTGTTGAATGCTGCTTGTTGAATGTTTAGCAGCACCCAACCTCTACCCGCTAAAGGCCAGCAGCATGCGCCCTCCCCAACTGTGACAACCAAAATGTCTTCAAACATTGCCAAATGTCCCCAGAGGATAAAAATGGCCCTGATGGAGAACTGCTGCATTAGACACAACTTTATTCCCATAAAATGTTGTTTCATTCAACAACTAATACCGAGCACCTTACTAATGGCAAGGCACTGTTTTAGACACTGGGAGGTCAGCAGTGAAGAAGTCCAGCACATCCTCTGTGTTCAAGAGGCCAATCGCCAAGCAAGCCACACAGTCACTAGCAAATGATTAGGGCAGTTTACTGAACAACACCCACCAGGATGAGCATAACTAGGTGAGGAGGTCAGGGCCAGGGACCCCTGTTACACTGAGAGCTGAGCCTCCCCCCCCACCCCGCCCCGCTCCTGACTCAGGGTGGCCTTGTGTGTTGCAGGCTGTGGTGGATGGAGGCTGGGCCCCATGGGGACCCTGGGGAGAGTGTTCCCGGACCTGCGGAGGAGGAGTACAGTTTTCACACCGTGAATGCAAGGACCCTGAGCCTCAGAACGGAGGAAGATATTGCCTGGGTCGGAGAGCCAAGTATCAGTCGTGCCACACAGAGGAATGCCCCCCTGACGGTAATCGCCACTGATGGTCACTACTGTTGTCACTGCAGCAGATCCCCAGACAAGAAGTAGGGTGGGTCTCCCAGGATGCAGAGCTTTCCTGTGAGCCAGACATAAAGGGACCCTGCAAGGCACCAAATTTTAAGGCAAAGCCTAGTGGCCCCTAGACAACTCTCACTGTGCTGGGAGAGTGTAGCAAAGTCAAGGAAAGAAATTGCCCCGATCTTCCAAGATGTGGAAATAGAGGATGTCATTCCCAACCAAACTTATTCAGGGAGTTGGGAGGAGCTCAGCAGAGGAGCTAGAGTCTAGGATAATAATCCTCCTGGAGGCATCTGAACCCTTGTCTGTGTGCAGAATAGAAGTGTTTTCCAAAGCAAGTGTCAGAGCCAAACCTCCACTGTCTTTCCAGCCAACATTCAGCCCAGGGTGGAGGGAGGGTTTTTGAATCTGATTCTAACACACATTCCTTCTGAAAAGAGTTGCCCATCTTCCCTTGAGGCTGTGGCAACTGCCTGATGGAACCTTAACAGAGAGCAGCACCGCCCCTACCTCCCCTTGGCATACATTCCTACCTCCTAGTACCCACTAGAAAGCACACACATTAACTCAGAGGCAGCAGGGGTAGCAGCAAAACTGGTGAGAGGGAATCATTAGCAGTTTTTCCCCACCATCCCATCCAGCTCCCCTTTGTGCAGCTCCAGGAAATACTGGCAGACGGCAAAAGACATGCAGAGTTTTAAGAGAGATGCATCCAAGTGCAAAGACACACTGACACTGGGTTGGTGTCTAATGAGGGAATCTGTAGGCTTTGCAGTTTTGCAAGACAAGAAGGATCGGCAGCGGCATGCAGCTCTAGAAACTTTGCCCTGGAATCGTGAGAATTTGCCTGGCACATGGGGTGAAGAGAGAGAGAGAGAGAAGAGGGGAAGGGATGAAGATAAGGCACAAGGTAGACGGAATGATTTCAGTTGCACTGGGATCAGCCTCTCCATCAACAAGTGGTTTTTAGTGCCTCTCGTGTGGCTCAAACTATAATAGATGTTACAAATGACATTGTAAAAATGCACAAAGCATGGTCTCTGTCCTCAAAGAACTTGCAATCTAGTTAGAGATCCACATGCCTTTTACAAAGCAACTAAAGCCTAAGCTCTGAGGCCCGGACCCCCGGCTTATGAAGAATTCAGAGCAAGGAAAAGCCTGGGCTAGTCCGAAGCGTCACAGGAATTTAGGGCTGAGCAGGGCCTGGAGGATGGAGATGGTGACGGGGTGTGGGAGGACATGTGCCCGCGTGGAGATGGGGGGGCTTGAGAGGGGCTAGCATTGACTTGGGTGGAGTCAAGCAGCATACTAGCATTTTAAGGCTACGCAGCAAAGGTCTGTGAAAGCTGAAATGGTATCTGGAGATTCTCCGTGCAGGCTGTCCCATCATGTCACCTGGGAAGCTTGTTGAAACACAGCATTCCCAGACCGCTCAGGTGCACTGAATCGGAATCTTAGGAGTAGGGCATGGCCATCTGTGTTTTGAAAAGTCTCCATAGGCCATGCAGAGATGCAGGGGTAGAAAACCTCAGTAGTAAGAGCAGGTTTAATTTCAGGATTGTGGGCCAAAAAAAAAACCAAAAAACCCATTTCTTACTTCTGACAGATTGTTCTGGAAGCAGCATGCAGCAGGATGGGAGAGGAGGCTGGGCACTAGGTCTCACATGAAACTGAGAGGCCTGGGCTTGTGGGAGGTGGACTCAGATGGTGAGAGTGGGAAGGAGACACTTAAAATCGCAGATTGTCATAAATAGAGTGTAGGACTTAAGGACAGGTTGGAAATAGTCGATGCAGATACTCAAGTGTTCCGCAGATATCAGATGCCAATCTCACACCAGAATGTGGCAGTATCCCCAAATGAAAACTAAACCAGTTCGTGGAGGAGCCATATGGGGTTAGGCTTTTTCTGAGCTGAAGGTAATCATCCTGCTATACATGGAGGTCCCCCGGAGACATCCAGAATTACAGCAGGTGAGTTACAGGGGCAGGATCAGAACTAGAGATGTCGATCTGAGAGTTTGGGTCACCAGTTAAATGTCATGAAGGAAGTCAAAATCGAGCATGATTAGCAGGGGCCCAAAAATATACTCCACGCATCATTCAAGCTTACTGAATGGTCCTCTGTTCCTACTAAGTTTATTCATCTGTAAGATAGAATTGGTATCTTCCCCCAAATGGAAAGGATATTTATCCCAGAAAGCCCAGCTTGAGGCTGGATGCTCCTTTCCTTGCCACATGGACCTAGGTCGGGCATGTCTAGGAATGTTGGGCCCAGATGACACTGAACCGATGTCCTGGGATTGGGTCAAAACCAGGAGGAAGAAAGGGGCCCTGAAGCTGGCATTTCTGCCACTGGGTCCTCTCTGCTTCAGCAAGGCATGTTAACTGCATGCCGTTTCTTACTCTTTGTAGGGAAAAGCTTCAGGGAGCAGCAGTGTGAGAAGTATAATGCCTACAATTACACTGACGTGGATGGGAACCTCCTACAGTGGGTCCCCAAGTATGCGGGGGTGTCCCCCCGGGACCGCTGCAAGTTGTTCTGCCGAGCCCGGGGAAGGAGTGAATTCAAAGTGTTCGAGGCCAAGGTAAGAGCCCTTCTGGAGCTCAGAACCACAGGTGGGGAGGAAGGCCACCTGCTCCGACCCCGCCTGTGGGTGGCCCCTGTGCACACCATGCCCTCTGTTACCTTCTGCTTCCCTGCTGCAGGTGATTGATGGCACCCTGTGTGGACCAGAGACTCTAGCCATCTGCGTCCGTGGCCAGTGTGTCAAGGCTGGCTGTGACCACGTGGTGGACTCGCCTAGGAAGCTGGACAAATGTGGGGTGTGTGGGGGCAAAGGCAATTCCTGCAGGAAGGTGTCCGGTTCCCTCAACCCCTCCAGGTGAGTCTCACCATAGTTCTGTGCCTAGGTTCCAGAAGAGCGGAACAGGCTTTAGAATCAGACTGGCCTAAATGCGAATTGTGGCGGCTACTTATTACCCATGCGGCCCTGAGCTGTAGTTTCTTTGTAAAGCTTTGGGAGTCCCCTCTATCTCGGAATCATCATACTGAGTCATGAGACGGGCGGAACGCTTGGCACAAGGTCTGGCCCACAGAGAGGACAGTGCACAGGGCAGCCAGAGGCCCTGAGGATAGGGGTGTATCAGCTCTGAGTCAACCAGCAATAGAGCTATGCTGAGTAACCAGGGCCCTTGCCAGAAAGCGGCTCTTCCAGGCCTGTTTTGGGAAGGACATCTCACCCTACACCTGGTGAGTCCCATCCTTTCTGCAGGTGGATCTTTCAAAAAGGGGGTCCAAAGAGGGGGGTCTTGGTGGCCTTAGTGCTTTCATGAACCTGAGAACTCTGGATGCTTTCGCACACCTGAACACCATATGTTCATGAAACCCCTAGTACTGAAATGCTTGCATTTCTTTTTTTTTTCTTAAGTGCTTTCATTTCTATGGCCTCATTTGATTCCTAAAATAAGTCCAGCAGGTAGCCAATACTGTTATTCCCCATTTACAGATGAAGAAATCAAGGCACAAAAAGATCACATGACTCTCCTGAGGTCACACTGATAGTTAACGACAGCCAGGAAGAGAGCCCAGATGTCTTAATTCCTGGGCTGGTTTTCTCCTGCCATGGCACACAGTTCCTAGAGAGGAAGGGCCAGGGCATATGTTACGTGGCCACACTGTGCTCCTCTCTGTCTCTCGCCACCTCTCACCTTGTCGGCCTCAGAGAACAGAACCAGCCCACAGCAGACAACTTGGCAGTCTTCAAAGCTAAACGCAAAGGATAGAGAAAAAAGAAGCATGTGGTGTGGGATATTCAGAGAGCAGGTCTGCTAGCTGGCTTTCTCTTAGGCATTAGACATATGGGGCTGTGGATTCTTTCAGAGCCACCCTAGACTCAGCAGCTAGCTGAGTGGGCAGAAGGCCAGAGTAGCAGAGAACCGACCTCCTGTCCTCAATCTTCTTTGCTTTCCTCCCGGCCTATGTAATCCAAACACTTCTGCCCCAGAAGAGAAGAATAAAAACTAAGGTTTCTCCATCCCACGTAAAGCTCTAGACCTACAACAGAGTTGAAACACAGAGGAAGGCAACCAGAAGCAGCTTTATCGCCCTGGCTCCTGCCCTGGGGCCATGTTAACCAAATACTAGGGGCTGATTGGCTCTAAGAGGTGGAGTGAGATGTCCACTCTGGTCGGATTCTGGGACTGGTGTGGGGAGCAGATTTTTCCACATGGGTTTGAACTCTGGGTATGAAGGGGGCCAAGCAAAGGCTTATACCCGTGCAGGGAGCTAAGTGTGTTTGAGATCTCCCTTGAGCCCAGAGCTGTCGGCTTTGGCAGCACTGATGCGGTTTTGCAAGCCCTTCTGGGATGTCTTCCTCTGTGCTGATATCCAGATCCACACATCCGAACTCCACACATTTGAAGCAGAGTTACCAGGCAAAGCAAAAACCCTTGAAAATCCCAATGTACAAAACATTCTTGTCGGCCCCAGCAGCTAAGTTATGTGGAACTTTGGGGCAACCACTTGCTGATTTGCTAGCTCTTTGTGACCGCCCACCCTAGTCACCAACATGCTAACTTGCTGAGGCGCTGGGCTGGGTAGCCACTGGTCCTCAGGGGCTCTTTCTGTCCCTACCGTAGTTACGGCTACAACGACATTGTCACCATCCCGGCCGGGGCTACTAACATTGATGTGAAACAACGAAGCCACCCGGGGGTCCAGCACGACGGCAGCTACCTGGCGCTGAAGACGGCCGATGGGCAGTACCTGCTCAATGGAAACCTGGCCATCTCTGCCATAGAGCAGGACATCTTGGTGAAGGGGACCATCCTTAAATACAGCGGTTCCATTGCCACCCTGGAGCGGCTGCAGAGCTTCCGGCCCCTGCCCGAGCCTCTGACCGTGCAGCTCCTGACTGTCCCTGGTGAGGTCTTTCCCCCCAAAGTCAAATATACCTTCTTCGTTCCAAATGACGTGAACTTCAGCACACAGAACAGCAAAGAGAGGGCGACCACCAACGTCATCCAGCCCCTGCTCAATGCGCAGTGGGTCCTGGGGGACTGGTCTGAGTGCTCCAGCAGCTGCGGAGCTGGCCGGCAGCGGCGGACCGTGGAGTGCCGGGACCCCAACGGCCAGGCCTCCGCCACCTGCAGCGAGGCTCTGAAACCCGAGGACGCCAAGCCCTGTGGAAGCCAGCCGTGCCCGCTGTGATCCCTGGAGGGGGGGGTTGGGGGGGCGGGGGGCGGGGCCGGTCTCGTGCTCATGGACTCGGGGTGCTGGGGCGCAGACCGGAGCACCCACTGCGGTGACTCGACCTATGGAGGCGGCACGGCCTACCCAGGCCTGCCATTGCCACAGCCACTCCAATTTGGTGTGAATTCACGATGGGGAGACGAGAATGGGGACAACAGATCCTAAAGTCTACTATCCGGCGGGTTGGACCTAGTGCAGGTTCAGGTAGAGGGTATAGGTGAAAAGGTAAAAAAAAATGCACTTATTGACCCAAACAGGAGACTCAGCCTGTTTGCAAAGGACTAGCAGAGTTAAATGAAAAAAAATTTTTCCTGTTTGGTTTCCCCGATAAATAATCTACCTCAGAGGGGAAAAACATTAGTAAAAGAGAGGTGCAGAGTGGGGAAGTCGATGATGAATGTCAAAGCGCCATAGCTGCGCCCCCGAGCTGTCTTCAAAAATGAATGTGACTGTCCTCGGTATTAAAATCCATCGCCTGCAGGGCTGCAGAGTCGCAGGACTGTGGAGAGCCACGGGTTCTCAGGCTTCCACCTGCAGGGGTGGATCCATTTCAAGTATTTATGCAAATGTGTCTCTGAACTAAAGTGTGATCTTGTGCCAGTGCAGTGGTCTGAGCTGGTTCAGTCTTTCTTTGGAAAGGGCAGAGGACCCAGAGCCCAAGGACAGAGGCTAAAACTAGGTCAGCTGACCTTGAACACACCCAGGGAAGCTGGCACCTTGCCTCAGTCTCTCGGGCCTTCCTCCTGCTGAATCCGGCTCACTCGAGCAACTCTTCATTATAATCTAGACCAGTGGTTCCCAAACTCGACTGGGCATTAGGATCGTCTAGAGGGATTCTTAAAATACGGATTGCTGGGCCCTACCCCAGGAGTTTCTGGTTCAGTGGGTTGCCGGGTGGGGGCGGGGGGCAGGGGCTCCTGAGAATCTGCATTTCTAGAAAGTTCCCAGGTGATGTGGAGCCTGCTGGTTTGAGAACCACTGCCCTAGGGGAAATGTCTTACTCGGGGGTAACAGTGGCAATGTGATGCCTCTGGACTCATTATTCTTGAGGAAGACTATCCCATTCCACTCTGCAAACGTCCCCATCCTCCTTTTGATATACCGACCAGCCAGAGATACCAGATTCTCTTAGGACCTGAGGAATGCTGAACTGTATCTAAGCACCATCATCCCAACGACCTCAGCTCCTTCCCTTCATATCAAACTTTATCCCCACCTCACAACTCTTCTGGCCCCAACAACTTGCAGTGGTCCCACTCAGCCCTTTCTTTTCTCTTTTTTTGAGAGAGAATGCATGCACACATGCGCCTATGTGAGCCGGGGGTGGGCGGCGGAAGGAGCAGAGGGGGGGAGAGAGAGAATCTTAAGCAGACCCCATGCCCAGTGCAGCATCTGATGTGGGGCTCAATCTTATGACCTTGAGATCATGACCTGAGCCGAAATCAAGAGTCGGACACTTAACGGACTGAGCCATCCAGGCTCCCCCCATCAGCCCTTTCTACACAGAGCTGCATTCCCCACCTGCCACCTGAAACCTACCTGAGAGCCCCCAAAATCCCATCTTCCACTCCATATCTCCTCACCTCTTCCTGGCTCAGTCTTCCATATGGTCGTAGAGGAAATGTAGAGGAAAACGTAGTCATTGGTCACAACAGGCGACGTCAA
This sequence comes from Mirounga leonina, assembly GCF_011800145.1. Classification (NCBI taxonomy): domain Eukaryota; kingdom Metazoa; phylum Chordata; class Mammalia; order Carnivora; family Phocidae; genus Mirounga; species Mirounga leonina. The sequence goes on along the minus strand of NW_023270387.1, from coordinate 25,183,646 downwards.
GGACTGACATTCTAGTGAAAAGAAGAAACATATATACATTTACATCTTCCCTTTTTTATCATCTTTGACCCCTTTGTCCTTCTCTTTCACTTTCTCTCAAGACCCCTTCAAATAACTGGTGACCTGGGCGGAGAAGATGCTATGTGGAGCCCTGGGGTGAATGAGGAAAAGGGGCCCTCTGGGGGCACGAGACAAAACAAAGGGGATTTCAGCCCCTAGAGTGCCCTCGGCTGGTCGCTGCTGGTCACCTCTGTGTGGTGCACAACGCCACACTGGCCTTTGACACGGAGTTGGCCACTTTTTCCCTGTCTGCTGACTCGTTAGTGCGTGGGAGGCCAGGCTTACCTAAACATAAACAAGCACACACACAGGCATGTTGAGGATGACTAGTGAAACCAGATTTTTCCTTGCTGTGCCCCAGTTTTGTTGAGACTGACATATGTTTCTGCAACTCTTCGTCTCCTTCTGTTTCTCATTCTCCCCAGAATAACCAAGGCCAGGCGTGTCCCCCATGAACTGCCCATATCAATCCAGCGGTGCTTTCCCTACTGGCACAGCATTTGCCCTGGAGTTCAGCTCGCGGCAGAACGGCTGATGTGCAAAGCAGAATGGAATCCAGCTTGGCTCTTGCTTGCTGTGTGGGCTCGGCCAGGCTCACAGGATACATACTTGTTTGTGTCTGGAAATTCAACAGCTGCGGCGCAGGTACTCAGCAAATAAATCTGCAGAGAGAGACCACACCATCATTTCCCCTGGCCAACCTCGACCACTCTTTTAGCCAGAGAAGGGAAGACTACATTTCCTCTGCTGAGAGTTTGCATTTTCCAGCTAGTACTAGCGTCCCCTAAAGTCCTTAAGGCCCTGACTCGACAGGTAACTGCAGCGGTCATTCATCTGGATCCTCCAAACACCTGCCAGAAATACTTCAGAGGTGGTACGTTAGCATCAACGTTCATTTCTTTCATCCTCAGGATAAGTGAATCCTTGCCTGGGGTTTACTCTCTGCCCTTTATTCCCCTGTAGCTGACCAGAAGGATTTGTTCCAAAACTATGCAATATTATTGCTCCCCAGCCCACTTTAGCAAACCATCCCCCTCCCAGGAACATGGTCCAGGGGTGATGGGACCATCTTCCCACTAGCTCCACGCCCCACATCTTGCCCCTCTGATGATGTTCACTAGGTTCTTCGTGTTTGGGCCTTTTAACCAAGTGGGCCCTCATAATAAGGACTGTCCCTCCTCCCAGGGTCTGAGCCTCCCCTGATTGAAGGAAAAGAGGCTCCTGAGCCCACGGCAATCTCTGCTCCACATGCTCTGCCTCAGATCACCAAGCCCCTTCGAAAAGCAGCCATGTCCCCTTCACTTTTGGGAATGAGGAATGGTTTGTGAGAGTGAACAGAAATATGGAATCTACCAATGAGAATCAGATGTAGTATTATCCTTAGGTTCCCAGATTTCTGCTGCCACAGCCCTATCCCTTCCTTGTGCCTCTTCGGTCAGTTGAAGCTCAATTACGGGACATAGAGCCAAAACAAAACATGAGGTAGGGAGACCACGAGGAAGACGATGAAGGCAACATTTTAAGCAAGGTTAAGCTACCGTCCCCGACACCTGTCCTTCTCCGCCCTGACTCTGCTCTATGCAGAGTGGGAGGGAAGGCCCTAAGGAAAGAGAAGTGTATCCACCTCGCCAGCATTCCCCACCCCAAGGCCTCGAGCAGGCGTGCCCATGGGCGCCAGGACAGAAGGTAGAGAAGGGGAGGGAGGCAGCCCCACTCCCATCCTTGAGAACTATGAACGGGTTGCCCACCTTTGGTGGCCCTTGGCTGCAGGACAGTATGTCTGTCTGTGAGAAAGCTCTCTTCTGGCACAGCGTATTTTCCTGTGGTCCTTCAAGAAAACTGCATGTGGGGCGCCTGGGTGGTTCAGTTGGTTAAGCGACTGCCTTCGGCTCAGGTCATGATCCTGGAGTCTCTGGATCGAGTCCCGCATCGGGCTCCCTGCTCGGCGGGGAGCCTGCTTCTCCCTCTGACCCTCCCCTCTCTCATGTGCTCTCTCTCATTCTCTCTGTCTCAAATAAATAAATAAAATCTTAAAAAAAAAAAAAAAAGAAAGAAAACTGCATGTGGAAGGTGAGAGAGAGAAGTCATTCACCTAAGCTGACATTCCTGCTGGTTCCATTTAGATCATCATGAAAGTGATATATTGTGGTCACGTTGGGCTTACATATGAAAAAATTCTCAGCAAGAGAAAATAACACACTGAAGGGGAAGTGAATGTTGGAGCGCTGAGTGAGCAGAGTGCTTGGGTTGTGACCTCCACGCCCTCCCTGCCTCACTGGCACACATCAGCCCTCGCCAGACACCTGTCTGCTTCCTACGGTAAGCCTTGCCAACAACCTGGCCAGGCTTATCACAATAGATGTGATCCCTGCACAGCCTGGCTCATTCTTCTTCAGGAGGTAGTTGGCCTCCCTTGCTTAAAATTGAGCCCACACCCCTCAAAAACTAAATTAAAGGGCTCCTCACAGACACTGCCCAAGTGTTGGGAAGAGAAAAGTGAGACCAAATGTAGAAGTGTATTCTGAACCGTAGATGCGAGTGCAGGGTGAGAGAAATACAGGAGCTTTCAAAGCCACCTGTCTCTTTTAGAACATACTTTCCCTCAGGCCTTGGGCTGAGCGAGGAGACACAGGAAAATTCTGGCTAGTCTTCCATCCGCATGAGCTGCCCAGCCTACCCCTGGCAGACACACACTTGCCCCAGGAAAGGAGAGAGTAAAGAAGCCTTCCCCAGACCTCACCGTTCCTCATTCCAAACTTCTTGTGAGTCCCAGGGGCACTGGAAGAGTTTGTCCTTAGCCAAACACAACTTCCTGTTTCTAAGAAAGGGCAGGGGAAAAAAAAGTTGAAAGAGGTTTTGGACACTGGAGATTTCGAACTTCAGTAAACGCAAATGAATCAGACATATGTGGAAAAAATTTCTCCGGAAGTAAGAAAAGGTGCTGTGAGTTCCCTTTGCTGGACCAGAAAGTGGGAAAGGGGTAGCTGAGGTAGGATGTACATCAGAGGCTGACAGAAGAGAGAAAAGCCATGTGAACGTTGGATCAGGGAGAGGGTTCCGGTGATGACAAGGGTCAATGCGGGCCCTCCCAAGGCCACATCCCCCACTTGCTTATTACTCAGAACTTCTCCGCCTCTGAAGCCATAAATTTAAATATCCTACTACCAACCATGACCTCCTATCCTTCCAGATCTCTCACTAGCTCCCACTAAATTTATTCTAGGGACACCCGGATCCTTAACCACCTCCATATATACGCATTCCCCGGTCTTTATTTCTCCTTGGTCTCCCCTTCGTCTCTCCCTGTGGTGCTTACACTCCGTGTTCCAGAATCCTCACCTCAGTCTTGCCAACAGCCCCAACTTCCTTGTCCCACTGACATTCTGTGGAAGTCAACAAGCAGAGCCTCACTCCAGACACCCTCACCTCTTTGCCTCATGCTTATTATCATCATGCTAACAGCCTGGCTTCACACCACTGAAGGAAATCACGTAGGTGCCACTATAAAATTATGGTCCCCAGTGGAAACTCGGACCCAAGCAGGCTTCTTCAGTCAGCTCTATTGCTTGTTCTCGGAAATTATTATACACTTTCTCCACTATCCTCAGGCTCATGATCCTGCCACATTCCCCTTCCTATGAGTAGATAACCTTACCTCCTACTACCAAGTGGTACCAAACATTACATTTCCCATGATAGAAGGGAGAGAGGCTCAGCGAGGAGAGACAGTCTCACTGTTAACAGGTCAAGGTACAGACATGAATCTAGAGGAACATTATAATTCTACCTTATTTTGGATTCAAGAGATATATTCCAACTGTTGTCAAGTCCACAGGAGGGTGAAGGTACAGGAGATAATTTCTCTACCTTATTAAATTAATCCCTCGGCTCCTCTGAAGGTCATAGCACATCAGGTCTAGACAGCCAGGACTCATACATGCCTCAGCTTCCCCATCCTATCATCCTTGTTGACCCCTCTGTTCTCCACAGAGTAAATGCCTTTTCTACCCAGCGAAATGCCTTTTCTTGGACTTGGCCCCTGACAGGATTTGTCAGTCATTCCGTTCCATATAGCGTCACTGCTACATGGAGTTGGGTCTTCAGATCTCAAGGGTGGAGGAGGGGAAAAAGGAAAAAGCCCTCACAGGGACAGATCCAAGGACAACATATCTTAAAGACAATAGACTTTCCACCATGCTAACTTCGGCCTCCTGCTAGCCTATCTCTGATGTGTTGTAATGCTGAAAGAATGTGTCCCTCTTCTCCATCTTGAGTTATTTACCACAGGCCCCTTCTGTTTCTCAGCCTCCAAATGTGCTAGATTTCAGGAAGGGGGAGGGGGTGGAGGGAAGAGGAAAAAGCTGCCCCACAAGAAAATGAAAGTCATCATACAAGATGCTCAATTTCTTGCTACCAATCCTAGGGTCTTACCTGTAGCTACACCTATCCTTTTTTTTTTTAAGATTATTTATTTGAGAGAGAATGAGAGAGAGCACATGAGAGGGGTTAGGGTCAGAGGGAGAAGCAGACTCCCTGCCGAGCAGGGAGCCCGATGCGGGACTCGATCCCAGGACTCCAGGATCATGACCTGAGCCGAAGGCAGTTGCTTAACCAACTGAGCCACCCAGGCGCCCTACACCTATCTTTTAAAACCCATCCTCTCTTCCTGTTTCTGTTACATGATGAGTTATTTCCCTATCAGAATTAATCCCTTCTGGACACCACGGCCCTGCACCTTTTCATGTCCTTCAAGGATCCCTCCCTCTCCTGTAGATTTAGCTTCTCCCTCTCTCCGCTGGCTCCTTCCCATGAGAGTCTGAAGGGTGCTGCCTCATCCTGCTGCTGTCATGTTGTGGCCCTATCTCTTCACACTCCCCTTGCTTGCTAAGCACCTACTGTTCCTCCAACGTATGCACTCTTTGCTCCCTCTGGACATCCATATGCATTCTTCCCTTGCCCTGAAATGTCCTTTTCCCCTTTTCTCCTCTCCTCACTTCAACAAACTCCTATTTATTCATCGAGCCCCAGATTCAAGATCACTTCCCCAAAGAAACCCCCCGGGTTGGGTTAAACACCCTCATGGCATTGTGCACTTCACGTTTCAAATACACAGCACACAGTCTTCACTGCGGACCCATAGTCCATGATAGCCAGACTACATGTTGTGTTCATTTGCATACAGCAGGCACTTCATAAACGAAAAAACAAATGATCAAGTCTTTTTCTACTTCGGTAGGTTTACACCACCCCCACATTCTTCTCTGCTCCTTCCACAGTCACATTTCAGAAGATTGCTACACCCCTCACCCCCTAACAATCCAGCTCCCTCCAGAACTGCCCACAGAGACTGTCTTGCCAAGGTCGCCAATGACCTTGTGCTAAATCCAGACATTCCTCTCTCCTACCGCCTGAGTTCTGGCCCTCCTTCATAGTTGTGGAGATCCTCAGGGATCTACTCAGTCTTCCTGGGTGATCTCCCATACGCTCCCACAGTTTCAGTCTTTTCCACACGCTGATCACTCCCAAATTCAAATCCCGAGGCTGTGTCAGGGGTCCCCAAGACCACGCTGTCATTTGGAGATCCGCTGAAGAACTCACAGAACTCAGCATGTAGCTATTCTCATGGCTGAGGTTTATTACAGAGACACAGTTGAATTATAAGAGACAAAGACACAGGCAGAGACTGGAAGAATCCACAAGAGGCTTCCTTGTGCTCTCTTCCTCCCATGAGGGGCCACACAGAGCCCAGTCTTGCTCCAAAACTTGCATGTGATGTTTCTGCCCAGGGAAGCCCATGAGAGACTCAGTGCCCTATGTTTTAATTGGGGACAGTCAGGTAAGCAGCCTCTGCCTAGCACATACCAAAATTCCAGACTCCCAGAAGGGAAGTAGGTGTTCAGCATAAATCATCTTGTCTGCACAAACAGTGCAGGAAACCAGCCTTATCAGTCAACTGTTGACTGGGACACTCTGAGAGCCAAGTTCCCAGACACCACCAGCCAAGGGCCCACCATGCCATCAGGTCTTTCTAAGGACAGCAGTGGTAGGCCGGCTGTGTTCACTCCTTTCTGGCTGGAGCTATCTCCCGAACCACAGGCCCATGTCTTTCCAACTTCCCACCAGACTCAGTGTCCTCAAACTCATCCTCTTCCTCCCAGCTGCTGTGACTATGACCTATCTGCTGTTTCTCCTTCTTCCCCACCCATCCAATCCACTAGCCCCCAGATGCAACCACTCCTCTCTACCCCCACTGCTGCTCAGTGTCACCTCCCCCTAGGATGGCTACAACAGGCCTCTCCCATTCTGCTTGATATCCCTCCAATCTGATGCTCACATTATTCAGTTAGCTTTTGAACATGAAAATTGGATCACTTCATTTCCCCACTTAAACCTTATAATGGCTCCCCAATCCACTAAGAATATAAATCTAAAACTCTTAACAAGACCGACAAGTTCCTAAGTGAACATAACAGCACCCAGTCTTATTTTATGTCACTCTCTCCCCTCTGGTGACATTTGTGTCTTATCAGTTTCTCACCAGGCCTTTTCTCATCGGAGGGCTTCACACATGCCCTTCCAACACCTAGGATGCTCTTTCCTCTGCCCACCCTTGGCTCCCCTCAACTCATCCTCAGGGTCCAAGGTTGCGGGTCACATCCTCAGGAAGCCCTCCCCCATTTTCCCTAGTCTAAACGAGGCCCCATTACTCGCTTTCATAATTAATAACTATACATATCTTATGTGCATTGTTCGTGTCATGCCTCCCTCTCCTCCCCACTAGACTGGAACGTCCATGAGGACAAGAACTCTTTGTTTGCCGCTGGATATCCAGAGCCAAGCTAGAACCAGCCACATGGCTATGTGCGGGCTCCTTTGGCTCGGGCTGCCCTAATGAAGTATCGTAGTCAGGGTGGCTTAAACCGCAGACATTTCTGGAGCCTGGAAGCCTGAGATCAGGGTGCCGCCATCATTAGTTCCTGGTGAGCACCTACTTCCTGCCTTGCAGACGGTCCCCTTTCCTCGGTTCACACTGATGGGGAGAGAATGAGAACCCAAGCTCTCTAGAATATCTTCCCATAGGGCCAGAAATCTCATCACCCTCATGACCTCCTCTAAACATACCTCCTCCTCAAGGCCCCATTTCCAAATACTATCACCCTGGAGGTTAGGGCTACAACACACGAATTCGGGGACAGGATCCAGAGTATGTGCTCTCGGTGTTCAGGGAACAAAAGTGTGAATTGCTGACAGACTGGGATTTCTAAATTATATATTTAATCTTGTTACTCCTTCACCCAAAGCTCCCTCATGATTCCCTCTGCCTATAGGATAATTTCCTAAGTCCTTGGCACAACCTCTAAGGCTGTGATGACCCAGCCCCTGCCTCTCTGTCCAGTGTCTCATCCCACGGTGCCCCCTGGAAAGCTCCCCTTTCTCCTTCGGGAGCATGTTGGGTGCTCCTGTCTTCTTCCACTTCCCTGCCACCTTGGGGCCGCCCTCCTCTCTATAGTGGCACTGGACCCTGTTCAAAGCTCCTGAAAGCATAAAGCACTAAAGTAGAGGTGGTGCAACTGAGGAGGCCTCAGGACCAGATGTAGTAAAACTGCCAGAAACCTGAGCTCGTAGGAGCTGAGGAACTCCAGAGAAAAAACACATCCACAGGGGGAAAGAGCCACCCATGTGAGCTTGACCTGAGTCCCTCTTTCCTGGAGGGAGGAGGTTGTGACAAGCATGGTGTCTATCCCCCAGCACTAGGTGTCACCAGTTACAGAGCCCCTTGCTACCTTAGGGAACTGTCCCCTGCCTGCTGGGGGGGAGCAGAGGTAGTCCCACCACCCCAGCACCACCATCACCCCCCACTGTCACACCCTGAGAAAACTAGGGCAGCCTTGTCATATCTCTGCATGTGTCCTTCCCCAGGTTGGTGAGTGATTAATGGGTGAGCGGGGCACGGCAGACACTTGATCTGCATACATTCTTTGCCTCTCTTCCTGTCCCCCATCTTGCAAGTGCATCCCCCCCACTTCCACATTAAACCTGTGCTTTCAGCCCTGGTACTTCTCCCACCATACCTCCTCCTGCTCCCTGGACAACTGGCGTTGCCCTCATCATGTTATGGACTACCCCAGTGGATACTCTATCGATGCAGGAATTAGTCCATAATTCCTCCTGTCCGAATAGCTTCAATCTATCTGCTGATGGAAATGAAATTTGGGGGAGAATTTGCTAGAACTCCAGTCTCCCACCATATTCCAAATTGAAACCTGACTCTGAGGTTACATACCTGGCGAAAGGGTTAGCATGTGTATTAGGAAAGCAGTAGGCTAATCATCAGATGATCTGGCTTCAAGATTTATATCTGTCATTCATCAACTAGGTGACCGTGGGCAAGCCACAAAGTCCCTCTGAGCCTCAGGTTCTTCATCTAGAAAATGTCCTGGCAACCTCAGAAAATCTGTGTAAGAATCAAAGGAAAGAATGTTATATGAAGTTATTTTGGCAAATTATAACATTCTACAGAAATGGAGGGAATTCAGTGCCTTAAGGATTAGGAGATTGGGGGCATCACTTGCTGGAAGAGTTTTCTGGTTACAATCAAACCCCTGGATAGGAGGAGGATGTAGGCAGAAGAGAACAAAAAGAATAAAATTACCTAATTTAGTGAACACCGGAACTCACAGCATAATTCGCTGCAGGATGGCACATTGGAGAGAATTAGGGAGAACAAAACTGCAAACCTGGACGTATTTGACTCGTGGTCCAGGACTTCAAATCCAATACCAAGCTTGGCAGACGTGGAGTATGGACCACCCTCCTCTCCCCTCTGAGCACTGAGTCTTTGGGAAATAAATACAAGATTTGAGGACCAAAATGTCAACTTTATTTTTTTATGATAGCATAAGATTGGAAACCACCAGATGCCAATCCAGATGGGACTCGTTCAATAAATTATGGAAATTCAGTCAATGAAATACTATGCAGCCATTTAAAAAGGAAAAAACTACAAGGTGTTGAACAAAATACATAGTATGCTACCGATCGTGGGGAAATGTATGCACATATGTATGTATGTATTATTTGCTAACGGACTTATGAAGTATGTCCAAAAGGATATATAAGACACTGTAAACACTGGTTACCTCTACAGACGGGACTAAGAAGCCAGGAGAGTAGGAAGCTGGAAGACTTTTCACTCTCTGCCCTTTTGTGCTTTTTGAATTTTGAACTGTATAACGATGATCCTGCATCACATGTGCATATATGTGTGTGTGTGCCTGTGGCGTTATTGGACTGGATAAACGTCTTGGACCAAAAGTCAGTGGATTCCCCATTTCCTAATACTTAGGTCCCCACCCTAAGTTCAGACTCCGTGACCCATGCGGGGGGAAACCAAATCCAGACAGCACTGTGAAGGACAGGAACAACAGAACACATGCCATCAGTCTCCAGGCGGGACAGCCACAGGCTATGGACAACAGCCCCCTCTTTCCCAGTCTCAGCCGAGGGAAGAGAGGGATTGGAAATTTCTCCAACTGCATGTCCTCTCCCTGCTGTGGTGGTGTAAGGAGTAGGATGACAAGCGTCCTCCCTAAGAGTACAAAGAAAGTTAGCATCAAGTGGAGGAATCAGGGCGCCTGGGTGGCTTAGTCGTTAAGCGTCTGCCTTCGGCTCAGGTCATGATCCCAGGGTCCTGGGATCGAGTCCCACATCGGGCTCCCTGCTCGGCAGGAAGCCTGCTTCTCGCTCTCCCACTCCCCCTGCTTGTGTTCCTGCTCTCGCTATCTCTCTCTCTATCAAATAAATAAATAAAATCTATAAAAAAAAAAAAGTGGAGGAATCAAAGATGGCGCCCATGTGTAAAACAGTGGGGCTGGGGAGGTAGATGCCCAGAAGGAAGGTGATACGAGGCGACAGGCTAAGCTGAAGGATTAGGGGGGAAAAGTAAGTGGTGTCAGGGTGTCGTGGGTCACAAACTTTTGTAAGGGCCAGAAAATGAGAGCATGGCCCTGAACGGGACCCAAATATTTTATATTGCATCCATTAGGTGAGATTGAAGAGTAAAAAAGATGTAACCTCCTGATCTGGCACAATTACTGAGGATGCTGACAAGATGGGTCAATGACAAACCCCACCAGAGCATGATTCAGCCTGGTTCTAAGGAAGCCCCTCCCTTTCCTGATGCCTCGCTGTTCTCCACTGCAGTCCCGCCCCCCACATTTAGAAAAGCCTCTTCGTTCCGTGTTCCAATGTTCTGTTTTACATTTGGTTTTGTTCAGCAGCAGCGTCTGCTTCGCCAATTTCTGCTTAGGAGCCCCAGTGCCAAGAAACGACACAAGAAGAGCAAGGCCTGGGCAGGCTCAGAAAATGCCAGAGATGTTGCCACCAAGCCTCCTCCACCAAGGCTGCCAGGAGAGCTTTGAAAATGGAATCAATCTGAACGTACTGATGGGAAACATCTGAATGAAAGAAGCCAGTACAAACAGAAACTGCCGAGTTTCCCACTGCAGTAGCCTGGTTTCTCCTCGTATACGTTTGCTTTTCTATCACAAGGAGGACACATGCTTCTTCTCGGAAAAGTCTCCAGATCGTGATGATTAACCATGACCTCACAAACCCCACTTTCCCTCAAGTCCACTTAGCGTGCTGTGCTGTAGTTTGCCCCTTGGCTGTTTGCCCTTGTTGCCTTGATACGTTTTTATACAAGGCAGGTGGGAGGTCGGTTTTGACCACAGTGTGCCGCCTCTTTTCCCTGGAATTTGAAAAGGTCAGAAAACCTCACCCACTAACCGTGTATGTCCCCCTCACTCCCAAATAAAAGACCAAGATACCTTCCAAATGTAGTCAAGGAACCCAGGGCGTTCCTCTGTAATTCCCAAGCAAACCTGATGTCCAACAAACAGTGGTGGCATTCACTGTAACACATCTCCGATGAAGTTATGATAAAGGAATGTGATTCTTTCCCTAGAGCTGAGGGAAAAGAGTTAGGTAATGAAACCTGGGCAGAGGTTGTCTAGCAACTTCCGAGGAAGGATTCTAACTAATACCTGGCATTGGATCCTAGGCTTTGGCGTCTTCAGAGGAGAAAGTCAGAACTGTCTCAAGAGCTACTAACTTTAGATAGATGTTGTTTTGTCAGGGTCCTGTTTCCTTTTCCTGATCTCATCTTCACCATGCAGCCTTCTCCATTTTAGGTTAGAGCAGCTGGCCAATTCCAGCTGTCCTCACAGATCGTGACCACTATACCTTAGCATTGTGGGCTTTATCAATCTGGCGCTCTTGATGTTTAGCCTGATCTAGGCAAATGCCACATAGGGATCTGGCATCTGTAGAGCTTTGGTTCAGGCCTGGGACCCATGGTGATCAAGAGTGCTGTGATTCAATACTTAGGAAGCGTCGAGCCACCAGTCCAGAAGCAATTAAACCTTTGGTCAGGGAGTTGCTCTGCTTCTCAGGTTCTCTGAAGGATAACTTAGCTACATGTTACTCTGAGCATAAACATTATGCTGACCTTGATCCAGGAATTTAAACAGTGTCATTTAATGTAAACGCTAGCAAATGCCTTCTTGCTGAAGTGGTCTGTTTTCAGGATGGGTTAGGGTTTCTTCCCTACAAAAGCACTTTGGGGCATTGGATTTTTTTTTTTTAAAGATTTTATTTATTTATCAGAGAGAGAGACAGACAGAGGCAGGCAGAGGGAGAAGCTGGCTCCTTGCTGAGCAAGGAGCCCGATGTGGGACTCGATCCCAGGACCCTGGAATCATGACCTGAGCTGAAGGCAGAGGCTTAACCGACTGAGCCACCCAGGTGTCCCTGGGGCATTGGATTTTAAACTCACAGTCAGATCTGCATTTCTTCTCTCATTTACTTTGCGTGCCCTTGCAAGCATCAATACTGGCTTCTAAGGTTGAGGGAGCCCTCTGCTGATGGCTTGGGTGTAACTTCATTGGACAAGGCAAGGAAAACTGGGCAGTCTTCACAACCCTCCAATCTGAGAGCCATAACGTATCTCTAGACCTGGAGTAGACTTCTGCTGTGAAAAGCCAGGTTCTAGAAAGGTCCTGAATTGTCTCAGACTATGCATGTTGTTTCAGGTTTTATTCTTTCTGGAAGTAGAAGACAAAAAGTCTGCAAAGTGGTTCTCATACCATGCATCGAGAGAGCTACACTCTGCGACGCACATACGCGCACACGCACGCGCACACACGTTGCAACAGCTGTGCCACGATCCACTACCGGAAGGCTCTGCCCTGTGTGTGCACGTCCTGGAGTAAAGGAGTGGGAGGTGCCCAGGTATATATAGCATCCCAGAATCATGGGACTGGATTTAGGAACATTCGCCCTTTGTGGTGTGTCCAGATGAAGAACTGTGATGAGACCACAGCTTGAAAGAGGAATTCTTCCCAGCAGCTGTGGCCTTGATGCTGGAGGTTAACAGCTTAACACCAGAGTGTGTTGCCCAATTCCAAACTCTAAAAATTAATGTTGATAAGGGTGGGCTGCCTGCCAAGGCCTGTGGTGTGAATCCCAAGAGAAGTACTTTCTATTTTGAGACCTCTCTCAATGCACGATGTGCTGTCCTGTGCTTTGATACATGTCCCACCTCTTTGTCTATGTGCCTCTTTCCCCAAGTCTTTTATCCCTAAACTTTCTTGAGCTTTCAACCCATAGGTAGTGATGACCCATGTAATTCACCGAAAAGAATAGTCATGTGGTAATAGGAGTCAGAAATCTGACTCAGATGCCAATCGCAAGAACCAATGGGAGAGGGGCGCCTGGGTGGCTCAGTCGTTAAGCGTCTGCCTTCGGCTCAGGTCATGATCCCAGGATCCTGGAATCGAGCCCCGCATCGGGCTCCCTGCTCTGCAGGAAGCCTGCTTCTCCCTCTCCCACTCCCCCTGCTTGTGTTCCGTCTCTCTCTCTGTCTCTCTGTGTCAAATAAATAAATAAAATCTTTAAAAAAAAAAAAAGGACCAATGGGAGAATTCTTGCCTTGCCAAAAGCATCAGAGGAGAGAGGGGAAATGGTAAATAGGAAATCAAACTAAACTTTTTTCCAGGCCAAAGGGGACAAAAGCACAGTAAGTATCTTTTCCTTGAGAGAACTCCCCTGAAAAGGAAAAATAAAAGTGCAACTCATGCCAGATAATATAACCAATGCCGTCCAAAAGCTGTACAGACAACAGGAGCCAACTCTGGAAAAGATGAATAGATGCTATACTCCTGCTCAAAAATCTTCGGAGACTCCCATTGCCCATATCGAATCTAAATTCTTTAAGAGGATATTCAAGTGTCTTTACCTCTCCGGCTGCACCCCAAACTCCTGTGCCTGCTTGCCCCAATGCCTGTACACACACCTCACTTTTGCCTTAACTATGAAACCATTCCCACCTCATGTTTTTCCTGCTGCTATTTCTTCCTTCCTCCCCCATTCGTCAGGCACCTGCCCATCCTTCAAGCGGGAGCTCAAATGTCCCATCCTCCATGAAAGCTTGCCCAGCTCTCCCAGACAGAATAACCTGCTCTCTCCCATCTGTTCTCAAAGGATTTTACTTATATCCTCCCCCCGCCACCATTGTCATACTTATGTATAGTCCTCGCCATCCAGTCCCCTCTACAATTTATAAATTGAAATCAAGGCCACGTATCCATTTTTGCATCCTCCCTTGAATTCCTACCTCCACCATGTCACTCCACGCCCCCCACCCCACGCCACATTCCTCCCGTCAAGGGTCTGTCCTGGCAACATCCACATAAGAGATTCTCAATACGTTGTTAGTTCCATTAAATTAAATTCATAACTAAGAGGATTAGGAGGGAATACAGTCACTCCAAAGACAGAAGAAAGGCAGTGCCCTGATGACAGGCAAGTGAGATATCACTTCAGGTCCTGCTAAGAACTCTCATTTGTCACTTTCAAGGTGGCTCATCTAGAAGCTGCTCAGGATTTCGAATTCCTCCAGTTTAAGGACCCTGCCTTCTAGATGTGACAATAGAGCACGGAGAACAATTTTTAAGCAATTACGGGGGGAAAAACCAAAATCTTTTTTAAGACACTCTACAGCCATCTGTTAGAAATTGGTCATAAAAACTATCCAGATATGCTGTGAACGGGAGTTCAGTGCTGCCCCCTGGAGTTTGTAGTGAGCAGTCCTCAGTGGCGTTAAACTGAGCACATCCAATCGAGCGTTTGTCCCCCAAGGTTGTCGCCATAGTGCCGCATGCGCCTTGGAGTCTAACAAATCTGAGTCGAAATCCAGGTTAACCATTATAACCTTTAGTTTCCATGCCTCTAGGATGGAGCTAATAAAATCCCTCTTCACAAGGCTGCTTTTAGGATTAAATGAGATTTTGAATATCAAATACTTAATGACTCACAACAAGTGCTCAGTAAGTGGAAGCTATTATTATTACAGTAATGATTCTATAATTTAATACATTTCTGAATGTTCTCTTTTTAAATTACCTTCAAAGCCCCTCTATAAGCCACATGCAAAAATCATGGATTTTTTTCCCCGTTTTTTTTTTTTGTATTCCTTATTTTGTGCTAAAATATCACGATATTTGAGTCTGCATTTTATTAATCAGATTTATCTAAAAATTGTATTTAGAAGCTTACAAAAGCCAAAGCCGCTATTGGAAGAAAGTTTTGCAACCACTGACTATGTTTTGCAGGTACTTATGGAATTTCAAAGGCATTGTTCAAAACCTAAATTTTGTATAAAAAGCATTCACCTCTGATACAAACATCCCAGACATTCTTCACGAGATCTAGTAAAAAGTTAGACACACTGCTCCTTGCTTAATCAAATCATCAAGTAGTGATTAATATGAATACGAAGGCTCTTATGGGATGACAATCATAAAAATCAGGTCTTCTGAGTTCATAACATAGAATCCCAGGAAACCTAAAACTGTGGAAGCAACCCAACATGGAAGCTGAGTTAAGCTGACATTCTAGATGGCTCCAGGGAACTTCGGTGGAGTGATAGTCTCTGAGCTCCCTACTGGACCTGAGAATAACTTTAATTATTACCTCATATTGCACTGCTTAGCCAGAGAATGTCCTCGAAAGGTTGCTGAATTCACTAATAAATACTGCCAAAGCTCTGATTTTTCAATAGGAGATTATTATTCATTCAATCAATAAGTACTCCCTGGCCCCACTTACGTATATAACATAGTACTTAACACTGTCAGAGTCACAAAGAAGATACTGCCAGGCCCCTGACCTCACGGGCTTTCCATCCCAGGGGAGACCAGAATTCTAATCTAAAGTCTGTCAATTCTAATCAGTATATAAGCCTACAAGGAATATATCACAAGTAATACAATTACTCACTGAGTAAATAGTAGAAATAAGGCATGCTATGGAGAGAAAGACACCTCTGGATGGGAGTGGTCATGGAGGTCCCAGAATTAAACTCAGCCTGATGGATAGAAAGCCTTTCCACAGTCAAAGAGAAGGGAACGATTTTAGGGGAGGAGACCAATACAATAACGGCATAGTGATATAAGGGGCCTAGGAAAACAGAAAGTAAAGCAATCCAGTTAAACAAAAGCTAAAGTAAGGATGCGGTGAGCTATAAGATGGGGACAGTATTTGGAACCAGACTGTAAAGAATCCGAATGGCAGGAATGCATACTTCATCCTGCAGAGGCGAGGAAGGGATGCTCTCCTGTGGCACATTGTAGGAAGTCGGCAGGTGATCTCGAAATGCTGAACTTTCAATGGGCCCTTTTGACATTATCTCCATTTTCCCAGGGATTCAGAGGTGAGTGAGTCTAAATCTTCTGCCTAAAGAAAAATGAAATAAAAGATTTGGGGTTTAGCTGTACATCTCCATCTTCCCATGTTCACCGTGGCCTCTCTGCCCAAGGGTCATGAGTAATGGGCGACAGAAGCAAGAAAAGCCGAAGAAACTCAGAGCTGCTGGTGGCTGGAAAGAAATTGTTCCTGGCAGAGAGCTCTGTCCTATCGATGCCTGGGATAGAGCAGTGGGATTAGGTGGTTTGCTGGGCCCCACGGCATGGTCTGTGGTGCTGTCAGCAGCCTTTCATCAAAACATGATGGGGTAACACGCAGTGCAGGCTGGTTTATGTTCTGGATATTAAAGGCAGGCTTACGCGTTCCTCTATTTATACATGCACCCAGGCCTGCTGGATGACTGCCATTCCATTCAAGAGAGATCAAATAAAACCGTCCCGTGTAGCAAGCCGGGACACACACCACGCGTTCCTGGAAGCAGCAGACAAGAAAGGGGTTGACCTCCAACCACAGAAAGGAATCCAGCAGGGGAAACCACAGTGGCCTACCAGACCACAAAGAGAAATCCATTCTCGGAGTGTGGAAAGCTGGTCTTGGTAAAAGCCGTTGGGATTTTTAAAACAAACCACACCAATTTTGAAGGATGGGGAGGCAAGGCGAGGGGCCCTGGGGGCACCACGTGTCTCATTCATATCAGTTTCATTGTCAGACTACAGTCTTGTCAAAACCCTGCCAATGGGAGGGCCCCTAGTTTACTCGAACATCATCCCCTGATTCATCAGACACATTCTACGACTGCCCTTCCCCTGGAGACTAAGCCAAAGGAGAGCAGATTGCAGAACTCTGTGTAGCTGGGTGGGTGGGGACTGGTTAAAGGGAGTTCGAAGGCCCTGAGAGATACAACTGGTGAGCAGCTCCCCCTGACAAAATCCACTGCTGCTACACAGATCTTTAGTTCCATGCCACCAGCCTCTCAGTCCTCTCCAGTTCCCCACCCTCGAGCATTTCAAACAGACACATATTTTTATTGGCCACTTCCCTCCTAAAGCTTTCCTAGGTTGCGAGACCCGAATGCTTCCTCGATTGAACTTGTTCTAATTTCGTGGTACTTTTTACATATCCTGTTTTATATAATTATTTACATACACAACTTTCCCTCCCCCCATGAGTTTGTAAACTCCTATAGGCAAGCTATAATTTCCTCCATCCCCCTACACCACCTTAAACATCAGAGACATTCAAGAAAACTCTTATTGAAACATGTACAAATTGTAAAACCTCAATGGGTTTTGAATAAATGTTGCTGACTCATTCATTGACTTTTAGAGCAAAATGGCACACTTAAGTAAAGCACAAATACCACCTAAAATGAAGATCATGATGCAAATATTATCGCTGCTTGGCCAGACTCTGGCCCTCTCTGAACAGATGACTGGGTATTAAAACCAGTGCTATTCAAATATAAAAATAGAGAGGCAGCAGGCCTTGGAAAGTGACTACCAACCTTGAGGAAAAGAAGCAAATATCAAGATTCTGGACTCCAGTTCCTTCACTCCCATCCCTTCATAGTTTCCTGGCCAAACTCACATCTCCTTCTTCCCTTACCCCTGAGTTCACCCCTTGAATTCAAATGCTCACTAACTATCCCTTGAACTGTGGCACTTGTCTCCTAATTGGTCTTCGACTTGAATAGCTTTGAGAGTTTCCAATTCTTTTCCAGATGATTTATAGTTTCCCAAACATATACCATACATTCCCCTCTCCAGGTCTCTGCTCAGGCTTTTGCTGTGCTTGTGGAATATTTTTCCCCACAACTATCCACATTTTATTTATTCTTCAGTCCAACCACTTCATTCTTCATGGAATCTTCCTTGAAGTTCCCTCCTGGAAGCCATTTCTCTTTTCCCGAACTCTCATAGCATCTGGCACCTTCCTGATGGCATTTAACATCCTGTACATTATAGTTTTCCGTGCAAATTCTCTACAAATTCCTGAGGGCAGAACCGTTTATCTCCCATAGTATCATGCATCGTTAATTTCATATACTATGTCCTCAACAAATATTTGTTGAGTGAGGGAATGTATGTATAAATGAATGAGGATATAAAGTAATAATAACTCATTGAATGAATGAGAGGCATTGTCAACATTTCTGACATTTAAGGAAAAGGAAAGTCATTCCAGGTGTTTATCAGGTTGAACCTCTTGCCTTTACTTAAGTTAGTTATTATTAGTCTCACTTTAAGCAGACCAGGCAACCAAGGCCAACATAGACTAAAAGCCTTGTTAAAGTCAGATGGCCCAATGTAGAGCTCTTTCTTCTGTACGATTCTGCTCGATATTAGTCTCTGTCTTTTCAATACTGGCAATGTATCATGGGATTATCTTCACGAAGACCAGAAAAGATACCCCACCTAGTTCTTTTCCTCCTCTTTTCAATAACCCCTTCTTAGTCCCATGCCTTCAGAGAATGTACAGATGAACACTTACTTATAGTAGAATGATGTCCTTCTCATTATAAACAAGGCAGACCTGGTCTACGTAAGTCCAGAAAGCAAAAGTCTTTCAAGATCGAAAGTAATTCCCAGATTAGAGTCTGCGGACATGGCAAGGAAGAAATTAAATCAAAAGAAATATAATCAAAATGTTCTCCTTGGTAGATGGCTCCCTGGACTTGGTTCAGCACCCACAAATGGAAATTCTCAGGGCAAGCTTAGTCTTCTTGCTGTTGGCAAACTGCCACAGAAACATTCCAACCCACCCAGGTCCACCCAGGAGAAGCGGGCATCAAATCAAAAGAGCAGAGCACCCGCTTCTAGGGACAGAATGGACCCGGCTTAGTAGTGGCCCCAGGCCCCAAGATGTGTGAAGACCACTACAGAGGCTAATTCTGATATAACAGAAAGAGTTAAGTCTGCTCTTGGGAAATCTCTGGCAAATGTTCTCACAGTTGGATTTGTGAGAACAGCAGTTCCTGATAAAAGCCCAGAAAGAAGATAGTAGCTATTAACACCCTTGGCCTGAGGCCTGCAACTCTTTGGACAGTCTTTCTACATGTTAGACAAAAGTGCCCAGAAAATTTACAGGCCAGTGGTGGTTAGAGCAGCCTGGCACCAAGAGGGAGTTCTCACCCAGCCTTTGTAAGAGCTAAGTAGGGGCGCCTGGATGGCTCAGTCGGTTAAGTGTCCGACTCTTGATTTCAGCTCGGGTCATGATCTCAGGGTCGTGAGATCAAGCCCTGTGTCAGGCTCCACGGTAGGCATGGACCCTGCTTAAGATTCTCTCTCTCCTTCTCTCTCTGCCACTCCCCCACCCCGATCTAAAGAAAAAAGAGAGAGAGATAAAAAGCTAAATGATTCTGTGCCTTTGTTTCTCTTGCTCTAAAATGGGTTTGATCCTGAGTTAGGACTGTTGTGCTTGTTGTAAAATACTGAATCTCTATGAGTGCAGGTCAAATGTCTCCAGACCGAATCAGCCTGGAGTGGGAACCCTGGCAGAACAATACTCAAGGCACCCTTCTCACCTAAGAGGGGACTTCTTCCTCTCCTGCCTTTCTAGTCCAGGAGCTCCTGGGCATTTGATGTGCGCTCCAGAAGCTCCACTTCCTCCTGGCAGCCCCCACCATACACCCAATGCCCCCAGGACACTGTGCCCTTCTCCTAGCTTCACTGACCCTGTTGGCACCCCTACTCTGGGCTGAGGGGCTGTGCCAGCCCCACAAACATGGGTGTGGTACCCTAGAGCTCTACCCCAACACCACCTCACTAAAGCACGGGAAATCCAGCCCTATTCATTTGTATTCATTCTCTTCCTACGCTCTCATATCACTGTTTTGACCCTTGAGTGAAGTATTTGAGTGGTTTCCATAATTAAGATTCCCTGAAGGGTTGGGGTAAAAGACCATTGGAAAGGCATGTATTTCACCATGTTACCCTCTGTCTAAAATGTCCTTATCTTAATGTTGAGGACATTTTATTTTTTAAAGATTTTATTTATTTATGATAGAGAGAGCATGAGTAGGGGGAGGGGCAGAAGGAGAAACAGACTCCCCACTGAGTGGGGAGCCTGATGCAGGGCTCAATCCCAGGACCCTGGGATTGTGACCTGAGCCGAAGGCAGACTGAGCCACCCAGGCACCCCGAGGACATTTTAAACATAATTACTATACCTTCAACACACTTATCAAGAATAACAATAACTCCTTAATGACCTCTCCTACCAATCCCTATGCATATTTCCTTGATTTTTCTCCAACAGGTCTTTTTATTGTTGATTTGTTTGAATCAGGGTCCAAACAAGGGCCTCACAATGCATTTGGCTGTTTTCTCTCCTCAGTGTATTTTATCCTATAATAACTCATCTTCCCTTTTTCTCTAATGCCATTCTTGTTGGAGCATAATGCATATTTGGAGAAACCGGGTCACATTTCCCATAGAGTGTCCCATCTTTGGGATCTAGCCAACCATATCCTTGTCATTCAAGCAGTTCTTCTATCCCTCATATTTCCTGTAAACGAGTAGCAGTTCTAAAGACTCGATTGGAATCAGGTTCAATTTTTTAGGCAAGAAACATCATAAGAAATACTTCCTGATATATCATCTCATGAGGCATGTAACATTTAGGCTGTCCAACTTTTCAGGAGGCTAAGATTGATCACAGGGTATAGGTGGTGTCAGCCTGACCCTTCCATTATAATGTTCCCCATCAACAGTTCAGCTAGTAGTTTTAGCCTCATCAACAAATGTTGCCTAAATCAACTATCTCATTAGAGGTCAAAAATGAAGTGTTTTTTTAAATTCTATCATTCCTTCCGCATTTATTATTTGGAATTCTTCTATATAGCACCTACTTTTATCAAATATCTAGTAACTCTAAAATATAGTTGGCATAGGGGCGCCTGGGTGGCTCAGTTGGTTAAGCGACTGCCTTCGGCTCAGGTCATGATCCTGGAGTCCCGGGATCGAGTCCCGCATCGGGCTCCCTGCTTTGCAGGGAGTCTGCTTCTCCCTCTGACCCTCCTCCCTTTCATGCTCTCTGTCTCTCATTCTCTCTCTCTCAAATAAATAAATAAAATCTTTAAAAATATATATATAGTTGGCATAGAAAGAATAAAATAAAGGCTTTCTCATTATTTATTCATTTTCAGAATAATAAATTATTATCTAGCAACTTCCAAAGGCAAGGTGTTAGCTGTATTTTGTTTTTGTGGTTGTTTTAGGTATCATTGTGAACTCATAGTTTTTATGTATTTGACAGGTTTTAATCCATTGTAGTTATTATTCTTTTTGATGCAGAAATGACCCCACTTTGGCAAGTGGGAGCCCCTTCAAAGTGGTTCCCGTGTTGTTTTGACATGACCTCAAATAGTCTGGGAAAGCTTCCCTGCAAAACAAGTTGGCTCGTCATGTACATTTCTTTTTTTTTTTTTTTTTAAGATTGTATTTTTTTATTTGAGAGAGAGAGAGCACAGAGGGAGAGGGAGAAGGAGAAGCAGACTCCCCACTGAGCAGGGAACCCAATGTGGGGCTTGATCACAGTGCCCTGGGATCATGACCTGAGCCAAAGGCAGATGCTTAACTCACTAAGCCACCCAGGCACCCCTCGTCAGGTACATTTCTTTCCCAGACCTGGAATCAGTCATTTTTCCAGGTGAAATGGTATTTGGAGACCTGTCTCAGGATTTTTTTTTAATTAAGCACTTTTCTAATTAAGCATTAATGAATACAGTTGAGACTTCCAATGCAGACATATCCCTGACCTCATTGCCCTTCTTTTTCTGTTGGAGGTAAATATGACCATGAATACATTATTTATCATTCTTGTTCAAGTTTTCATTTTTTAATACTTATTTTGTATACATACATATTAAATAGCATTGTTTTACAGTTGTTTAAATCTTATAGAATTCTATTACACTATAAATATCTTACTTCAACCAGTTTTTTTCCTACCTGATACTATTTTTTTCATAATTATCCATATTGGTAGATATATTGCTGGTTCATTTTAACTGCTACATGTTATTTCATGGTATATATTATGACAATTTTTTTCCTGTGAGTGAATTCTTAGGTTTTCAAATTTTGCTATTATAAACAATACTGAAATGAATATTCTTGAACACCTCTCCCTGTGCACAGCATGAACATTTCTCTAGCACATATTTTTAGACGTAAAACTGTTAGGTCACAGGATATGAACACCTTCAAATTTACTAGATATAACCAAATTGCTCTCCAAAAAGTTTGTGCGAATTTATACTTCCACCAGCAGTGTACAAAAGGCTTCATTTTCGAACTATACTCAAAAAAAAAAATTTTAGGGACACCTGGTTAGCTCAAGTCAGTGGAGCATTTGATTCTTTATCTTGGGATTATAAATTCAAGTCCCAAGTTGGGTGTAGAGATTACTTTAAAAAAATAAAACCTTGGGGTGCCTAGGTGGCTCAGTCGGTTAAGACTACAACTCTTCACTTGGGCTCAGGTCATGATCTCAGGGTTGTAAGATCAAGCCCCACATCAGGCTCCACACTGGGCGTGGAGCCTGCTTAAAACTCTCTTTCTCTCCCTCTCCCTCTGCCCACCCCCAAAACATATAAATAAATAAAATCTTTTTAAATTTTTTAATAAATAAATAAGTACAGCTGAAACTAAGATAACATTGTGTCTCAACTATACTCAAATTTTTAAAATTTTAATAAATAAAGAGTTTCATTTTCTTCCTACATCCTCACTCAAACTTGGTATTATCAGACTTTTTTTTCCAATTCATGGGTGTGAAATGATTTCTCCTTGATATTTTAATTTTCACTTCTCTGATTGCTAGTGAGCTTGAGGTTCTTCTTATATGTGTGTTGGCTACTTGGGTTGCTATCTCTATTGAGTATGAGAGCAGACATAGTGGCTTAGACCATAGGAACCCGAACCAAACTTCTAGGCTCAAACTCAGTCCTACCAGTTACTTTAAGCAAGTTATCGAACACTCACTATGCCTGTTTCTTCATCAGTAAAGTGGGGACAATAAAAACCTCTCTCACAGGAACATAGTAAAGATTAAATGAGTTAATATATCTCAAGTGCTTAGGACAGTGCCTGGCTATTACCATTATCATCATTATTGGTTTGTAAGGGCTCTTTCTTTATTCTGGCTACTTTTCCTCTGTCAGATTTTGCATTTGAAATAGCTTTCCCCAAATATCTGGTTTTGTCTTTTTATTTTGTTTATAGTATCTTTGGTTGATGCAGAAAATTTACTATTAATATAATGTAATAAAACTTATCCTTATTTTTTCCTATACAGTTTGAGGTTTTGGTGTAAACTCTAAGAAATCTTTCTTTTTCTTTTTTTTAAAGTTTATTTATTTATTTAAGTAATCTCTACCCCCAACATAGGGCTTGAACTCATAACCCCAAGATCAAGAGGCTCACACTCTTCCAACTGAGCCAGCCAGGTGCCCCTAAGAAATTTTTTCTCAGGGCACTTGGGTGGCTCAGTCGGTTAAGCATCTGCCTTTGGCTTGGGTCATGATCCCAGGGTCCTGGGATTGAGCCACGCTGCTTCTCCTTCTCCCTCTGCCTGCCACTCTGCCTACTTGTGCTCTCTCTCTCTCTGCTCTCTCTGTCAAATAAATGAATAAAATCTTAAAAAAGAAATCTTTTCTCTACACAAAGTCATGAAGACCAATATTTTCTTCTAAAATTTTAAAGTTAGGTTTTTTTACTTGCAGGACTTTACCCCACCTGTAAGATGAGAGAGGGATCCAATTTTGTGTTTTTCCATACAGATAATCAATTTCCCAAGCACCACTATTGAACAGCCATTATTTCTCCAGACTTGTAATTCTACCTTTATCATATACCAAGTCAAGTGTCCATGTATGTGTGAGTGGGTTTCTGGGCTTCCTATCCTTCAATTCATTAATTGAATTAATCCATCAATTAATTTTCAAATTCTTGCACTATCCCATGTCCTAATTTTTAAGATGTCTTTAAAAATAAGTCTACATATCTCATAGAACAAGTTCCACCATCTCTTTCAAAATGGCATCTGGGTTTCTTGGCTCCTTGCTCTTCCATGAAGTCTCCTAGAACTTGAAGAACAGTGTAGACTGTTTCTAAAATCTGAGAAATCTAAACAGGGAGAGACTGGCTGGTAGTTGTTGTGATGCAGCGTAAACAGAGGCATTAGAGAAATCCCGCATGCCCAGAATTTATCTGAGCAAAGAATGGAGATAGTTCTCATGGGCCAGTTGTGAGCCGTAAGAGAATATGTGCCTTTGTGGAATCATCTTAGAGTCATGTAAGAGGGCCAGCTTCTATAAAGAACTAGCATTGCTATGGGTGGAAACTAAGTAGAAAAGGTACACTCTTCTGCATGAATGGAATTGTAGGTGAGAGATTCCCAGAAATAGAGGGTCTCAAAGAAAACCCACAGAGAGTTCCATGATTTAAAAAAAAAATAGAAGTCAGCTTTAAGCTTCTGCCCAGTCCAGGGTGTTCTGATACCAGTTCATAACAGTGCTGGGCAAGTAGGACCTTCCTACTGCTCCCCTCCCTTCCCCTGCTTCAATCCTAGAGGAGTCAGAGACAACTAACAAGTACATGAGAAGGAGAAGGAAATCCAGTTGTGGGAAACAGATGAGATGCATACCTGCTGTCTATTCCCACCACAAGGTTTCCACCTGCTGCAGGCTCAGGCTGGGGATGAGGATAAGCTTTAACTTTGTGATACTATAAGTTTAACTATAACCGGGGACTATATATCTTAATTCATAAATTGAGACAGTTTTTCATGAGCAAAGGACTTTTTACTTAGCGTGGCCAGGAAAGTCCATGAATTTTCATTTATTCATAGGCAAGAAAGAACTAGCCCCATAAATCAGCTCATAAGGACAATAGCAGAAAGAAAATAATGACAGAGCATGGCTGTGTCCCATGGACCCTACTTATTTGAAGTATTCGCTACCTATTATTTTTTGAGTCTTTATTTTCATTCCAGTTAGTTAACATACAGTGTTATATTAGTTTGAGGTATACACTATAGTGATTCAACACTTCCATACAGCACCCGGTGCTCATCACAACAAGTGCCTCCTCCATCCCCATCACCTAGTTCACCCATCCCCCATCCACCTCCTCTCTGGTAACCACCAGTTTGTTCTCTATAGTTAAGAGTCTGTTTCTTGATTTGTGTCTCTCTTTTTTTCCAGTTTGCTTGGTTTTTTTTTCCTTAAATTCCACATATGAGTGAAATCATATGGTATTTGTCTTTCTCTGACTGACTTATTTCACTTAGCATTATACTCTCTAGCTCCATCCACGTTGTTGCAAATGGATATCTATTATTTTTATTACACTGCTGAATTAAATTTGCCAGTCCTTTATTTAGGAATCCTACATCTACATTCTTAAGTGTGACTAACAGATCATTTTCTTGTTTTGTCCTTGTCAGTGGTATCAAAGTTATACTAATTCACAGAAAGATCTGGGTAGCTTTCTTCCTTTTTCAATCATCTGAAACAGGTATAATATAATGATTATATGTTTGTTGGTGATTTTGTAACACTTGTCTCAAACCCTCTGAGCCTGGTGACTTTGGGGGACAGGATAATATAATCTGCAATTCCCCTTAGGTACAGATCAGGTCTCAGGGGCCTGGAAGCTGCAAAGGATGGGGGCGCCATTGTGCGTTGTCGGACCACTCGCTTTCCTCCTCAGGCACCTCAGGTACCATAGATGTCTCAAAGGTGCCTCAGGAAAAATGCCAGTGTCAATTTGGATATCGACTTCAGTAAAGCTGAATTTCTTTTCTTTTTGAATAAAAATCAAATAGAAATTGAAAAAAAAAAGAATAAATATTTTTTTCCCCAGACACCAGCAGAACCTCTATGCACCCCATCCTTGGAGACCACTGCTCTAGAGAGTGGACTGAGCATAGCCAGCAGCTAAAGCAATTCCCTCGGGTGCTCTGGGGGGAAAGGGAGCAGACAGGAAGAGGTGCTAGCACTGGGCAGCGGCCATTGGCAGGTTTTTTTTAACCTGTGGGAGGCAGCATGATATTGTACATTTTCAAACTAGTCTAATTATAAGAATCACTGAGCACCCTTGTTAACAAAAGAGATTCCCAGACTTTAGCCAAGATTTATTGAATCAGAATCTCTGGGGCAGAGCTGGGAGGAGAGGGGAGAGTGTGCCTGAAAACCTGTATTTTTAATAAACACTCCAGAAAGTCTTGCCAATGGGCAAGTTTGGGAAACACACAAAAGGGGAGAAGGCATGTATTTTGGAGTTAGGCCAGGGTTGAATAATGGCTCACTTTTTAATAGTTGTGTGGCTTAGAGCATGTCATTTAATCTCCCTGTGCCTCCATTCCCTTATTCTGAAGAGGGGTTAATCATACCGGCCCGGTAGGACTAAATGAGAGGATATATGTAAAATCCCCCACACAACATCAGATACTCGGTAAACGGTCATCTTTATTATGGAGAAGGTTCTGGAAGAAGACATTAGGCTTGAATTACCAACCTAGAAAGCCATTCATTCATCCCTGAAGTGGAGATGAAAGTACAGTACCTCAGTTTTTCAGGTTCAGCCTCCAGTCCAATTTTTCTGGTAACCGTGCCTGTTTTTTCTTGGAGAATCACCACCACCTTCTATTACTAGTTCACCTGGTTTGGATTGATGGATCTGACCCTGCCTTTCCACCCCCAGGGGTGAGCAAGATTAAGGCCTGGCCGGTGAACATACTCCATCCCCCCTGGCCATCATAACTGATTCAGAATAAAGACCATGACCCAAGCTGGTCCAGTGAAATTCCATCTTGGGCCTTTCACCAGAGATGTGAGCCTGGAGCTAAGCTGCCACCTGCCGTCTTTGGCCAGAGGAGCGGAGGGCCCACCTAAGAATGCAGCAAGAGAGCAAAGAAGAGTCGAGACATGGAGAGCATGGGACCAAAGCTTGAAGATATTTTTGAGCCCTGGAATCTAGACATGCTGAAGCAACCCCATACTGGGACTTTTATTTATGTGAACCAAGGAAAATTTTGACATAGACAGTTTGATTTAGATTTTCTGTTACTTGCACTCAAAAGGGTCCTGACAATGATCTTAATGCATTTCTTCTATTTTAGTCTCCAGCTTACTATGTAATCGTGCAAGCCTTTTTCTTGTCTGATACATTTCATAACTTTATTAGGAAGAAGCAATCCCATGGCCTTAGCGTTTAGATTTGATGGATAATGGAAATTGGTACGGCATGATCACTCTACGGGGATTAGAAAACTCAAATCCTTTCCATCTAAATGGATTCTTTTCTCTCAGGGTGGGAAGGAGTTGATATTTAGGTAAGTCTCTGCTTTTGTTCTCCAAACTCTGAGAAAGGTTGCCATTAAAGGGCAATACAACAATTAAAAGCTTTTGGATATGGGAATGACAAGCTTGGCTGGTATGCAATACTGTGCAGCTGAGATGATTATTCTCAATTAATGGGCAAACATTACACAATTGTCTCTTTCAAGTCCAGAGTGCTAATATATAATACACAATCAGAGGGCATTGTACATTGGAATATAACTCATTAGCCAGTGCCAATTCTTTACCCCCAGAAATAAAACAGTCCCTTGTCTATGAAAGCTGCAATTTTGAGTCTTTTAAATTTGCAGTTACAGACCAGGTGAGAGATTTCAAATTGGGAAGAATCCAAATGGAATTGGGAGTAGAAATTCCTGTTGGAATAAGGGGCCTGGCAGAACAGCCATGGAAGGTAGACTCTGGACAGCGCCCCCCCCCCCCCCCCCCAGCCTCCACCGGGAACCAGATTCAAGGACCTTTGGCAAATCTGGCTGAGGCAGCATCTGCCCTGCTGAGGGACATCCCAGAATGGACATGTCCCTGTGTGACTGCCCAGCGAATACCAAATACATTGGGTCATTTTATTCAAACCTGGAGTACTTGGCTGCCCCGGCACATGCTCTGTGGATGAACTCACTTTTGCTTTAGTCCCGCATGGCTGCTGAAGTCTGAGAAGCTCAGACAGCAAGGGACAGAGGTGAGGAAAACACAGGGCGGGCGATCAGAGAAGGCTAAGGAAGGGGATTGGATTACTGTCAGATCGCAGGGTGTGGGAGACTCTGGGACAGATTCATGGGAGAGCCTAACGAGCTGGCAAGGAGCTGAGAACTGTCACAGTCGGCTGTGCTGAGCCTGCTGCACTGTGGGTACACGCAGAGTGCAGGCTAACTGGGAGGAGGAAATCTTTTTTTTTTTTTTAAAGATTTTATTTATTTATTTGAGAGAGAGAGTGAGAGAGAGAAAGAGCACAAGAGGGGGGAGCAGGAGAGGGAGAAGCAGACTCCCTGCCGAGCAGGTAGCCCGATGCGGGACTCGATCCCGGGACTCCAGGATCATGACCCGAGCTGAAGGCAGTCGCTTAACCAACTGAGCCACCCAGGCGCCCTGGGAGGAGGAAATCTTAACAGTTACCACAAACACCCTGCAGTCCATCACCCCACCCGACAGAAAAACAAAGCATGCCTCTTGGACTCCACATCTCACAAACCAAAGAGATATATACAAGGTTATCCAGTTTCTTGCTTCATGGGACATGTCGCTACCAGTCTTTCAATGGAGACTTCTAAATGTCAAGGCTGTGCTGGGTGCTAGGGATATGGAGGAAATATGTACAGAACTTTCCTCTAAGGAGCTCGCCACCTAGTCAACAATTACAGAAAAGGGAAAAATGCAATAGGAGCTATAGGAGCTGGGACAAAAGAGAGCACGGGTACTGCAGGAGCCCAGGAAACAAGCGCCAGATCATGTAAGTTGTGATCTAAAGCTCAAGAATTTGTGAGTTTCTTCAAACATATATAAACTACTCTTCACGTGCCACCCGACATTATGCCCACCCAACAGTGTTCTCTCCTCCAACCCTGTCTCATATCTGTGACCTCAGCATGGTAAAAGTATCCCCCATGAATGTCAAGGTCTGGTAATAATTGAATGTTCTATTCTCCTCTATGTTCTCTATGTTTTCACATCTTGTTTGCCTTTCTTTTTGAGTGTGTCGTTTACTCTGGTTGGTAGAATCTGATATTAAAATGTCATGGCTTTAATTTTATGGGCCATTTAGCTTCATTTGGAATGAGGATAAAGCCCCCACACCCAGAGGTGTATCCATCAGTCAGAGCCAGAGGCCTAGCTAATGTCTGCTGTGACCTTGGTTACTGGGGGCCAGAGCAAGAAACCAGAGATGGTTTACTCCATTCAAACCTACCATCCTTACCAGATATGCCATCAGTAGGACATAGTCTTTAGTTCGGCAGCAGTATATACTCACAAATAAGGGTAAATGTGTGCAAGTGTGCATGTGTGTGTGTGCATGTGTAGTTTTGCAATCCCCCTGAGGGCAGCAGAAATAATAACTACTATGAACTTATAAGCATAATCCCAGATACTGACAAGCACATTCCCTTATACGTGCTCAATATCACCTCCTCACAAAGTCCTTCCCTGACCAGTACTAGAATGTAAATTCACTGGAATTGCTGTCCATTTTGTTCACTGTCCATAAAATTAAAGCCCTGAGCTTGTAAAATATCAAGTTCCATCAATTACATTAAACAGCACACTCAAAAAAAAAGGCAACCAAGATGTGAAAACATCGACAGAGAACATACACAAAGAAGACACAAGCATTAAATTGTCCCTAGACCTGAAGGGCCTGGGAGTTGTTCCTCCCATGTGGAAGTCATGAATATGAGACCAGATGGGATGAGAGAACACTGCTGGGTGGGCATAACAGAAGATGTGGCATTTCAAGAGTGGTTTATGAGACTAAAGGCAACCACTAAACTCTTAGCTTTAGATCACAACTTATATGATCTGGTGCTGTCTTCTGGGAGTAGTTCCTGGGACAGTGCCTGCCACATGGTCACTGCTCAATAAGTATTGAGCGTCTGGTGAATCAAACAACCAAGGTGCTCTTTAATGGAGCTTTTATTTCTTCTCACTTAATTTTGTAAAAAGGTAGTGTGTTGACATAGTTCAACATTTATTTCAGTGTAAAAAAGATAATACAAAGTCTTTTTTTAAAAAAAGATTTTATTTATTTGACAGAGAGAGAGAACACAAGCAGGGGGAGAGGCAGAGGGAGAGGGAGAAGCAGGGACGATGTGGGGCTCGATCCCAGGACTCGAGGATCATGACCTGAGCCAAAGACAGATGCTTAACTGACTGAGCCATCTCGGTGCCCCGATAATGCAAAGTCTTGTTCTCACCCCGTTTTCCCCCATCCAGTTCCCACATTCTGCACAGCAAACTCCCCCATAACCATTTTTATTAGTTTCTTATTTATCCTTCCAGAGTTTGTTTATGCAAATCATATACAACTATATTTTTATTTCATTATGCAAAAGAGAATGTACTATACACTCTGATACCAACCTTGCCTTTTTTCACTTAATAATGTAACCTGATGAATGAACAAAGAAAAAAAAAAATATATATATATAGAATGGAATACTATTCAGCCATAAAAAAGAAGGAAATCCTACCATTTGGACAACATAGATGGATCCTCGGGGCATTATGCTAAGTGAAATGAGTCAGACAGAGAAAAACAAATACTATATGATCTCATTTATATGTGGAATCTAAAAAAGCAAGTGAACAAACAAATTCATAGAAGCAGAGAACAGATTGCTGGTTGCCACAGGCAAGGGGTGGGGGGGGTGAGGAAAATGGGTGACGGTGGTCAAAAAGTACTAACTTCCAGTCATAAGGTAAACAAGTTCTAGAGATGTAATGTATAGCATGGTGACTATAGTTAACAATACTATAATGTATATTTGAAAGTTGCTAAGATCTTACAAGATCTTAAAAGTTCCCATCGCAAGAAAAAAATTGTAACTATATGAGGTGATGGATGTTAACTAAACCTGTTGTGGTGATTATTTGCAATATATACATATATCAAAGTATTATGTTGTACATCTTAAACAAATACATTGTTACACATCAATTACATCTCAATAAAACTGAAGGGTAAAATACAACTTGGGAGATTCTCCCATTCTCAACTTGGAGAATGATTTCAATTTTTTTACAGTTCCAGTCAATTCCACTGTATGAATGTTCCACAATTTATTAAACCAGCCCATGTGGATGGACATTTGTGTTGTTTCCAATCTTTTGCTATTAAAAAACAAAAACACTCTATACTATATGATAGGATAAATACTCAGAGACAGGATTGATAAGTCAAATAGTCTACGTATTAGTAATTTTATATATATATTGCCAAATTGCCTTCCAGTTATACCAATTTTATCCTCATCAGCAATGTAAAAGAATGCCTGTTTCCCCACAGCCTTTCCAAAAGAGTTTTATTAAACTTGGATTTTTGCTACTTTAATAGGTAAAAAATAATATCTCAGTATGGTTTTGATTTGCATTTCTTTTATGACACAGAGCACCTCTTTATTTATATGAATGGACACTTCATACCTTTCTTATGTTTCTATTAGGTGAAGTTTTTTTTGTTTTTTTTTTTTTGTTTTTTTTTTTAAGATTTTATTTATTTATTTGAGAGAGAGAGAATGAGAGACAGAGAGCATGAGAAGGAGGAAGGTCAGAGGGAGAAGCAGACTCCCCGCTGAGCAGGGAGCCCGATGCGGGACTCGATCCCGGGACTCCAGGATCATGACCTGAGCCGAAGGCAGTCGCTCAACCAACTGAGCCACCCAGGCGCCCTATTAGGTGAATAGTTTTTTATACTTGGCTTACAGGAGCACATTATATAGGGAGATTAGCCCTTTCCCTGTAATTTAAATTGCAAAAAGTTTTTTCAGTGGTGTGTTGGTTAATTTCGAACAATGGTCTCTGGGGAAAATAAACCCTGGTTTATAGCATTTGCCAACTTCCATGATGTAAATGTTCCCACCACAGACACTCTCAAGCTACCAATATTACATCTCTAAATGTGGAGTTGGAAAGAGATGTGCAGTAGCAGACCATTATATAATATCTCCACAGTACAGATATAATAAACGTAAATAACCCCAAGATCATGGATTACAGTAAAATGTAGTTAAACAATTAGAAAGTGATGAGTTTGGAGTATTTCTTACCTTTGTAACATTCTGTGTTTAATTATAATCTTGTCTGACTTAATTTTAAATAATGGCTGTGTTTGATAATCAGCTTTCAAAATTCCTGAAAATTTAATAATCAGCCCCTGGGAGCCAGGGCAGGCCATCTCCAATGCACTGCTGCTATTTATCACATTTGGTTTTTGCCTTTTGACTTCTTCTCAAATGATGTTTTTCACCATACGAATGTTTGATTTTGATGTAGTTTTATTTATCAGTCATACTCTTTGGGTTCAGAATTTTTAATAATGACTGGAAGACCGTCCCCATTCCAAGATTATAAAAGAGTTTTCTCATATTTTCTTCTAATACTTTTATGGCTTCATTTTTACATTTAAAGCTTTAATCCATTTGTTATATATGGGAGGTATGGCTTCTACTTTCATTTTTTCCAGAGGCCTATTCAGTTATCTTGCACCAGATATTGAATGGCTCATCTTTTCCCATCTTTAATAATAATGAATAATAATAAAGCCATCTTATACAATGCAGCTTTCTTGATTTTGATAATCATGGTATTATCATCATTTGAATTAAAAGTTTTAATTATGATTGTATTTTATAAACAGTTTCCCTGTGTCTGCTCATTTGATTCTATAGTGGTAGGTTTGATAAATTATAATAGCTATAATATTTTTATGCCCAGCATACTTTCCCATCCTCTGCCTTCTGAATCCTTTAGGAAATTCTCCCTCCATGTAATGTGATCCCTGAAAAGGCAGTCATCTATGGTATACTGGCCAAATCACTGGTTACACATATGACTTAGGCTGGCCAATCAAAAAATCCCACCACACAGCAATGGCTAGGGTTTAGACATCTGACCTGAGCAAGGCAATATAATCTTCCTGGGACTGATATCTGAATGAGATTTTCTGTTAGAATTGTTAGCTGGGATATACATTTTTTAGATCTTCTTAGCTGACACATAAATTAAAACTGTGTGAGGATAAATCCAAACAAAACCAAGCAGAACTAAGAAATAGAGTCAGAAAGTTCTGAAGGTATCCTTTAGGTCTCTGGATCCAACCTTACCCAAAAGCCAATGCCCCTTGGACATCCAGAATGAAGTCTATAAATTCCCCTTTTCCCCCCACTTACCCTAGTTCAATATGGCCTCTTGTAGTTTACAATCAAAAGAGTTCTAACTCTCTTCAAAAGCTATTATTGTTCCCACATTACAGAGGAAGAAACAGAAGCTAGGAGAAGTTAAATTCAATCACGATAATAATGTGTTTCCCACTCTTAGCTCTTACTTCCTGGTACCCAGTTTGCTAGCACCTGGGTGGCTCAGTTGGTTGGGCGACTGCCTTCAGCTCAGGTCATGATCCTGGAGTCCTGGGATTGAGTCCCGCATTGGGCTACCTGCTCAGCAGGGAGTCTGCTTCTCCTTCTCCCGCTCCCCCCTCTTGTGCTCTCTTTCTCTCTCTCTCTCTCACTCTCTCTCTCAAATAAATAAATAAAATCTTATAAAAAAAGGTATGAAGGCTGCTTATTATCCTCTAAAATATTCAAGATTCTAAATTGGATCTGTTCTATTACTTCTTAACAGCTTTTCCTGTAGCAAGGTGAAAATCTCCTTGACTTGACTTGACTTCTCAATATCATCAAGGCCTTGGCTTTATCCCTGGTGTCTCTCCCTGAAAAAATGTAAAAGGTCATTATCCAATGACATTATACTCAAATCAGCCCCAGAGCTTCATTTCACATTGGGAGGACAAATTTGGTTTTTTAAAGCTCTTTTATAATTTGGAATTTCTTCATGCTATCTGGAGTAGTGAATAACTAGAAAACAGAAAAATACTGAGTTGGAACAAGCTCCTCTAAAAATTCTCTTTCCTGTGGAACAGTTAACACTTAGAGCTTCACAATTAGAAATTTTTTCCTTTTATCTTAAAATACAGATTTCTGTTAAAATGCAAATAGCCCCTGAAAGTGTTTACACTCAAGTCTTATTCACTATGTACACCTTAATGTGAATTCATTTAGCAGATGATCTCCTTGGAGTATTATTTTTGCTGAGGAAGTAGGAAGCAAAGGAGGATAAGTAGTCAGAGAAGAAGACTGAGAGGAGAGGCAGGGGTACTGTTGACAGGAGGGAGGGGGTGGAAATAACGAGATGGAGACAATTATTAAAGGCTTACCTTCCCAAGTTACTTCTGAGATATGGCTGTGAACCACAGTCAGGGTTGGGACAAACTGATATGACAGCTACCATTAGGAATGAATTGAATCAGACAGGTTCTTTGAGCCCTGAGGGGAGGCTCTAATTTAGCACCAGAACCAGCCATCTCATTACTTTCACATATTCTTCTACTAGATCATTTTTGGCATTGCTCAAAACCCTTCATGAGCTGGAATTAATCTGCATCCAGAAACAGACCCAATCATCTGTAGCATGTAACTGCAGCTGTCCCATACTGTCGGCAAGCACCAGCTCCCTGAGCAATTTACTACCTGGACAGAACATTCCATGAGCTTATCTGTTCTCAACTGTCATCCAATATCCTAGTGGATTCCTCATCTATAAAACTTTAACTCCCCAAACAAGTTCTTATTCCAAGTTTCTTTATGGTGGCTAAGAGTGTCTTTGTTCCCACCATTTTTTGTGATTGCACACACCTTCATTTAGGTCTCATGCCAAGGCCTCTAATGCCCTTTGGTGAAAGTCCAAGTGAAGGCTAAACTATGTTGAAAAAGAGGACATCAGCGAACTGGCAGCTAGGAAGCTCCAAGCTTTCATTCTGCACCCCCAGAAACATTTTTTAAAGGCAGAAATTATCTGAACCAATCTTACTGGAGCTCTGGAAAATACTCAAAGGTTTACAGCCACCAAGCAAACACCCAATCAAAAAAAGAAAGCAATCTTCAAACAGTAAGAAATTTTTGTGGCATTTTTACTCACCCTTGCTCTGCCCCTCCCCAGCATGGCAGTGGTTTTGGCCTTGAAGTGATGGCAGCCTAGTTCCCAGTACTATCCCCCAAATTGGAAGGAGCAGAGAAGACCTTATTTGCAAACTATTGTGTACATCTGTTCTAAATTGTCTGGGGGATACTTGAAGGACTGATGCAAGGAGATTGTTACTGTAATGTCTAACTCAGAAATCATATAGGAAAAGCAGTGGGTACTACTCAAACTTGAAATATGACTACAGTCCCACAGACTTCTGGGGCAAGAGATTACAGGTGGAAACACAAGAGTCTATCTAAGGCCCAAAAGAAAAGCTGGGATGCAACTGAGAAATTAAGTGGAAATTAATATATGGGAGAATTTAGGAAGCAACAAGCACACCCAAGAAAGATGCATGCTTAGAAAAGATCTGAGAAGACCTTAAGCTTTCACCTCAGGCTGATTGCTAGCCTCAGAACAAGCCTAGCTAAGTGTTGCAGGAATGCCCTGGCATAGAACCAATGTGCAAACACTGGAAGAATTCCTGGGATTCACGGAAATCTCTATCAAAATAAAGGCACAGAGACCTCAGTGATCATATATGACAAGGATTATATTAGCCTCTACAAAAATAGTTAGGAAAACACTCAAAAAATACAGACTACTACAGACTTCAACAACAACAACAACACACACACACACACACACACACACAGAATCAAATCCTGGGGAAGGGGGAGAATGTGATCTCCAGAGATTACCATATTATAATAGCTAAATTCTAATTTTTAGCAAAAAATCACTAGGTATAGATAAAAACAGAAAACATAGCTTATTCAAAGGAACAAAGTAACTTCACAGAAACTATTCCTGAGAAAGCCCAGACATCAGACTTACTAGAGAAACTTAAAATATATTCACAGACATAAAGGGAAACGTGGATAAAGAACTAGTGGAAACCAGGGAAATGATGTACAAAAAAATGAAAATATCAATAGAGACATAAATTATAAAAAGGAACCAAACAAATTCTGGAGGTGAAAATTACAATAATTGAAATGAAAAATTCACTAGAGAGATCCAACAGCAGATTTGAGCAAATAGAATTTTAAAAATCAGGAGACCTGAGAATTAGACAACTGAAATTATGGAGTCTGAGGAGCAGAAACAAAAAGGATGAAGAAAAGTGAACAGAACCGAAGGGACCTGTGGGATACCATGAAACATACCAACATACACATTATGTGAGTCCTAGAAAAGAGAAAGGGGGAAAGATTAAAGAAATAATGGCAACACATCCCAAATTTGATGAAATACATGAATCTACAACTGCCAAGAATACATAATTTTATAACCCCAAGAAGCCCAGTGAATTCCAGGTAGGATAATCTCAAAAAGATCCAACTGAGACACATTATAAGGAAACTGTTCAAAGAA
Organism: Mirounga leonina; assembly: GCF_011800145.1. Taxonomy (NCBI): domain Eukaryota; kingdom Metazoa; phylum Chordata; class Mammalia; order Carnivora; family Phocidae; genus Mirounga; species Mirounga leonina. The sequence continues at coordinate 25,147,351 of NW_023270387.1, read as the reverse complement.
AAAGAGAGAAGCTTGAAAGCAGCAAGAGAAAAGTGAACCATCAGCAAGTACTAGGGATCCTCAATAAGAATATCAACCAATTTCCCACAAGAAAACTTGGAGGCCAAAGGAACATGGAATAAAATGTTTAAAGTGCTGAAAGATAAACACTGTCAACCAAGAATTCTTTTTTTTTTTTTAAAGATTTTATTTACTTATTTGACAGAGAGCGACACAGCGAGAGAGGGAACACAGGCAGGGGGAGTGGGAGAGGGAGAAGCAGGCTTCCCGCTGAGCAGGGAGCCTGATGCGGGGCTCGATCCCAGGACCCTGGGATCAAGACCTGAGCCGAAGGCAGATGCTTAACGACTGAGCCACCTAGGCGCCCCTCAACCAAGAATTCTATAACCATCCAAACTTTCCTGGAAAAATAGAGAAATGAAGATTCCCAGATAAACAAAAGCTGAGGGAATTCACTTTCACTAGATAATGCCTTACAAGAAATGTTAAAGGGAGTCCTTCAAGTTAAAATGAAAGGATGCTACACAGTAACTTGAAGCTACATGAAGAAATAAAGATCTCTGATAAAGGAATTAAGAGAAAAAAATGCATAAAATAATTACAAAGCTATATTACTGGGGCACTGTTTTGGGTCAAATTATGTGCCCCCCCAAATTAATATGTTGAAATTCTAAACCTCTGTACCTCAGAATATGACCTTATTTCTATATAAGGTCATTGCAGATATAATTAGTTAAGATGAGGTTACACTGGAGTAGTGTGGGCCCCTAATCCAATATGACTGATGTCTCTATAGAAAGGGGAAATTTGGAGACGAAGGCAGAGATTGGGGTGATGATTTCTATAAGCCAAAGAACACCAAAGATTATCAGGAGAGCACCAGGAAGTAGGTAAGAGACATGAACAGATTATCTCTCACAGACTCAGGAGGAAGCAATCCTGCTGACATGTTGATCTTGGACTTCTAGCCTCCAGAGATAACTTCTAGCCTCTGTGAGATAACAAATTTCTCCTATTTAAACCACCCAATTCCAGTAACTTGTTAGAGCAGCACTAGGGAACTAATATAGGCACATAATATATAAAAATGTAACTTGTTACATCAATAACATAAAGTTGGGTGGGGAGGAGGATACAGCTGTACAGAAGTGGAGTTTTGTATGCTATTGAAATTAAGTTGGTATCAATTCAAATTAGGTAGCTATAACTTCAGAATGTTATATGCAATTATAATTGTAACCACAAAAATATAACTATTGAATGCATACAAAAGGAAATAAGAAGAGAAACAAAATATGTCACTACCAAAAATCAAGAAAACTACAAAAGAAAGCAGTAATGGAGAAAATGAGGAACAAAAAGCTATAAGACATACAAAAACCAAATAGCAAAATTACAGAAGTTCTTTTTTTTTTTTTTTCAGGTTTTCAATAATGGGTTTTTTTGTATGACCATTAGACTAACCTCCTCCACAAAATTCAACCAACCATCATAAAAATTAAGTTGTGGACAGGTCCTGCTGGCTATATTCCATGTTTACCCTTAGATGCTTTTCCAGCCAATGAGGGTAAAATTCACGGTGCACACACAAAAATAAAAAGAGAATCACTTCCCTTCACACAGAAGGAACGCCCCATCCTGAGCATCTTTCTGTACTTTGCAGTGTGAGGTGTCTCAGTGCTTGTGGGTACTCTTCAGCCCCATAACTGTGAAGGTAGCAGCCATCAGTTTCTCATAAACCAGGACCATGAGAGCAGCAGTGAGGACTGTCTGTAGCAGTTTGGCTTCAAGGCCTTTGTAGAGTCCCATGATTCCAAAATGCTTTACTCGTTGGTGAAGAAGATAGAGAACATTCCGAAGACTCCCCAATGTTCTGTTTTCTGGGTTTAGTCTGTGACGTCCAAACCTCAGAATTGACTGTACCGTCTGCATAGGTTGGTGATGGTGGTAGCAATCGCTTTGGATATTGCACCAGTGATGATGAACACACCCAAAGAAGAAAGCTTCACTTGTTACTTTAGAAGCTGCCTTTTTAAACCTTCATAGAACATGAACTGGATGGCAGGATTGAAGACCAACAGCAAGGAAGGAAATGTGCCATTCCATAAAGCCAAGGTTCCTTCATCTCGAATGATCTGGTGAAAAGCATCAATAATACCTTTGCATTTGGTTGGTACAATGTCTTCATTCCTAAATTTTGCCCCTTGCAGCTTTAGTCTGGTGTTTACCACCCAGAGTGGAGTTGTTAGCAACACATTCACCACTCCTGCAACAAATCCAACTACTAGATCTTTTCCAGTAGTAGAACGTTGACCTTTGACCCAGACTGCTTTGAGACTATTAAAAGTGTAGAAATAGACAAAACTGGAGCAGCAGAGACTAGAAATAACTGGAAACCACCCTCGATATGGTGCCAGGAGGCCTTCTCCCTTAATGTTCTCGAGGAGCACCATGTGTGTAGTTTTGGACTTTCTTTTCTCAACAACTTGAAGTCGGAGTTGAGCTGTATCCAAGGGAAAAAATACTGTCATTGCTGTCACACTTCCCATGGCTCCAGCCACAGCATGGACCAGGCTTTCGTAGGACAGCACAGAGGCCATTGCTGTGGCTCCCCACAGACCTAGCAACACTTCTCCCTCAGGTCGCAGCTAGCGGAGAGGAAAGAAGTGCCAGAGCCCGGGTCGTGAGCGTCACAGACCCCACCTTCTCAGGCCCCAGAAGTAAGTTCTTTATTATCAATAATTACTTTATTTTTTCTTCCAAGTTTTTATTTAAATGCCAGTTAGATAACGTACAGTGTAATAATAGTTTCAGGTGTAGGATTTAGTGATCCATCACTTATCAGTAATTACTTTAGATGTAAATGGATTAAACTGTCCAATCAAAAGGCAGAGATTGGCAGAACTGATTTAAAAACATGATCCAACTATATACTGTCTACCAGAGACTCACTAGATCCAAAGACACAAATGGCCTGAAAGTGAAAGGGTGGAAGAAGATATCCCAAGCAAACAATAATCAAAAGAGAACTAGGGTGGCTATAATAATATCAGGCAAAGTAGAAATGAAGTTAAAGACTGTTACAAGAGACAAATAAGGACATTATATCTTTTTTAAATTAATTTATTTATTTGAGAGAGCAAGAGAGAGCATACATGAGTGGTAGGGGCAGGGGAAGAGAGAATCTCAAGCAGACTTCCCGCTGAGTGCAGAGCCTGACAGGGGTTTGATCCCAGGACTCTGAGATCATGACCTGAGCCAAAACCAAGAGTCAGATGCTTAACTGACAGAGCCACCCAGGTGCCCCAGGACATTATATCTTGATAGAAGGGTCAATTCATCAAAAAGATATAACAAATATAAGCATATATACACTAACCAGCAGAACCAAATATACATATAAATATATATATATTCCAAACAATTCTTAATAAATTTTAAAAAATTGAAATTGTGCAATGCATCTTCTTATCAAAATAGAATGAAACTAGAAATCAAAAACAGGAGGAAAGTTTAAAAAATCAAAAATATGTGGAAATTAAAGAACATACTCTTTTCTTTTTATGATTTATTTATTTGGGGGAGAGAAAGAGAGCAAGTGAGCATGAGTGGGAGGGAGAGAGAATCTCAAGCGGACGCCCCACTAAGCATGGAGACCTACATGGGGCTTGATCTCACAACCTGGAGATCATGACCTGAGCTGAAACCAAGAGTGGTATGCTTAACCAATTGCACCACCCAGCCTCCCCTAGCACAGACCCCTACATGGGGCTCAATCTCATGACCCTGAGATCATGACCTGAACGAAACCAAGATTCGGATGCTTAACCAACTGCAACACCCAGGCTCCCCTAAAGAACATACTTTTTTTTTAAAGATTTTATTTATTTATTTGTCAGAGAGAGAGAGCACAAGCAGAGGGAGCAGCAGGCAGAGGGAGAAGCAGGCTCCCCGCTAAGCAAGGAGCCCGATGCGGGAAGCAATCCCAGGACCCTGGGATCATGACCTGAGCTGAAGGCAGACGCTTAACCAACTGAGCCACCCAGATGTCCCAAAGAACATACTCTTAAACAACTAATGAGTTAGAGAAGAAATCACAAGTGAAATTAGAAAATACCTTGGTAAAAACGAAAATGAAAACACAACGTATCAAAATTTATGGGAGGTAGCAAAAGCAGTTCTAACAGGGAAATTTACAACTATAAAAACATATTTTAAAAAAGAAGAATATCAAAATCAATAACCTAACTTTACACCTTAGGAAACTAGAAAAAGACAGAGAAACCCAACATCTGCAGAAGGAAGGAAATAATAAAGATTGAGATGGAGATAAATAAAATGGGAATAGTAAAGCAAAGAAAATCAACTAAACCAAAATTGGTTCTTTGAAAAGCTCAAAAAAATTGACAACTCTTTAGCGAGATTGGCTAAGGAAAAAAGAGAGAAAACTCAAATTACTAAATAAGAAAAAAAAGTGGGGATATTACTACTGATTTTAAAGAAATAAAATTAATCATGAGAGAATACTATGAATAATTGTATGCCAACATGCTGGATAATCTAGATGAAGTGGACAAATCCCTAGAAACACACAACCTACCAAAACTGACTCATGAAGAAAGAGAAAAATCTGGATAGACCGAAAACTAGTAAGAGTATTGAGTCAGGAATCAAAAACTCTCAACAACAACAACAAAATCACAGGATCAGAAGGTTCACTAGTGAATTCTACTAAACACTTAGGAAGAATTAACACCAGTCCTTTTCAAATTGTTCAAAAAAGAATTGAAGAGGAGGGAATACTTCCTAACTCATTCTATGAGGCTATCATTACCCTAATACCAAAGCCAAACAAAGATACTACCAGAAAACTACAGGCCAACATCCCTTATGAATATTGATGCAGAAATCCTCAACAAACTACTAGCAAACCAAATTCCACAGGATTATATACCATGACCAAGTGGGTTTTATTCCCAGGATGTAAGGACAGTTCAACACACGAAAATCAACCAATGTAAAATACAATATCAATAGAAGTAATAGAATGAAGGAGGGGAACACAACTGATGCAAAGAAAGTATGACAAAATTCAATATCCTTTTGTGATAAAAGAATCAATGAACTAGGAATAGAAAAAAATTTATTCAACATGATAAAGCCCATATATGGAAAATCCACAGCTAATATACTCAGTGTTGAAAGCCTTTCCTCTAAGATCAGGAACAAGACAAGGATGCCTACTTCTTTTTTTTTTTTTTTAAGATTTTATTTATTTATTTGACAGAGAGAGACACCGCGAGAGAGGGAACACAAGCAGGCAGAGTGGGAGAGGGAGAAGCAGGCTTCCTGCCGAGTAGGGAGCCTGATGTGGGGCTTGATCCCAGGACCCCAAGATCATGACCTGAACCAAAGGCAGTCGCTTAACCAACTGTGCCACCCAGGCGCCCCTAGGATGCCTACTTCTTGCCACTTCTATTCAAAATAGTATTGGAAGTTCTAGCCAGAGTAACTAGGCAAAGAAGAAGAAGGGGGGGGGAGGAAGATGAAGAAGAAGAGGAGGAGGGGGATGGGGAGGAAGATGAAGATGAAGAAGGACGAGGAGGAAGAGGAAGATGGAGAAGAAGAGGAGGAGGAGGAAGGGAGAAAGAAAAGAAAGAAAGGAAGGAAGGAAGGAAGGAAGGAAGGAAGGAAGGGAGGAAGGGAGGAAGGGAGGAAGGAAAAAGAAAGAAAGAAAGAAAGAAAGAAAGAAAGAAAGAAAGAAAGAAAGAAAGAAAGAAAGAAAGAAAGAAAGAAAGA